>NW_027463657.1:0-33851 GCF_050947455.1 Rhinoderma darwinii | reverse complement strand
GAAACATCCAGAGAAGTCAAACACAGTGCTCCTATACTAATTGCCAGGCGCTGAGACGAATGCCGCCAAGATCGAGCGTCTAGGACTTACGGTTCAAGAATTAGCTTTAGAAACATTTGCCTTAGGAACATGCAGAGAAGTCCAAGATAGTGTTTTTTAGACTGGCTGCCACGAGCTGAATCGAATGCAGCCAAGAGCGAGCGTCTAGGACTTACGGTTCAGGAGTTATTCACAGAAACATGGTTCTTTTACTGCCAGCCGCAAAAGCGAAAATAACCAAGATCGAGCGTCTAGGATTTACTTGTCAATAACTCGCCTGGGAACATCCAGAGAAGTCAAACACAGTGCTCCTATACTAATTGCCAGGCGCTGAGACGAATGCCGCCAAGATCGAGCGTCTAGGACTTACGGTTCAGGAGTTATTCACAGAAACATGGTTCTGAACATGCTGCCAATTTCTCGCCTGGGAAACATGCAGAGAAGTCCAAGATAGTGTTTTTTAGACTGGCTGCCACGAGCTGAATCGAATGCAGCCAAGAGCGAGCGTCTAGGACTTACGGTTCAGGAGTTATTCACAGAAACATGGTTCTGAACATGCTGCCAATTGCTCGCCTGGGAAACATGCAGAGAAGTCCAAGATAGTGTTTTTAGACTGGCTGCCACGAGCTGAATCGAATGCAGCCAAGAGCGAGCGTCTAGGACTTACGGTTCAGGAGTTATTCACAGAAACATGGTTCTGAACATGCTGCCAATTTCTCGCCTGGGAAACATGCAGAGAAGTCCAAGATAGTGTTTTTTAGACTGGCTGCCACGAGCTGAATCGAATGCAGCCAAGAGCGAGCGTCTGTGACTTACGGTTCAAAAGTTATTCACAGAAACATGGTTCTGAACTTTGCTGCCAGCCGCGAAAGCGAAAATAACCAAGATCGAGCGTCTAGGATTTACTTGTCAAAAGCTCGCCTGGGAAACATCCAGAGAAGTCAAAGACAGTGCTTCTATACTAATTGCCAGGCGCTGAGACGAATGCCGCCAAGATCTAGCGTCTATGACTTACGGTTCAAGAATTAGCCTCAGAAACAGTGGGAAACAGTACTTCTATACTAATTGCCAGGCGCTGAGACGAATGCCGCCAAGATCGAGCGTGTATGACTTACGGTTCAAGATTAGCCTCAGAAACAGTGGGAAACAGTACTTCTATACTAATTGCCAGGCGCTGAGACGAATGCCGCCAAGATCGAGCGTGTATGACTTACGGTTCAAGAATTAGCCTCAGAAACAGTGGTTCTGAACATGCTGCCAATAGCTCGCCTGGGAAAAATCCAGAGAAGTCCAAGATAGTGTTTTTTAGACTGGCTGCCACGAGCTGAAACGAATGCAGCCAAGAGCGAGCGTCTGTGACTTACGGTTCAAGAGTTATTCACAGAAACATGGTTCTGAACTTTGCTGCCAGCCGCGAAAGCGAAAATAACCAAGATCGAGCGTCTAGGATTTACTTGTCAATAGCTCGCCTGGGAAACATCCAGAGAAGTCAAAGACAGTGCTTCTATACTAATTGCCAGGCGCTGAGACGAATGCCGCCAAGATCTAGCGTCTATGACTTACGGTTCAAGAATTAGCCTCAGAAACAGTGGGAAACAGTGCTTCTATACTAATTGCCAGGCGCTGAGACGAATGCCGCCAAGATCGAGCGTGTATGACTTACGGTTCAAGAATTAGCCTCAGAAACAGTGGTTCTGAACATGCTGCCAATAGCTCGCCTGGGAAACATCCAGAGAAGTCCAAGATTGTGTTTTTTAGACTGGCTGCCACGAGCTGAAACGAATGCAGCCAAGAGCGAGCGTCTGTGACTTACGGTTCAAAAGTTATTCACAGAAACATGGTTCTGAACTTTGCTGCCAGCCGCGAAAGCGAAAATAACCAAGATCGAGCGTCTAGGATTTACTTGTCAATAGCTCGCCTGGGAAACATCCAGAGAAGTCAAAGACAGTGCTTCTATACTAATTGCCAGGCGCTGAGACGAATGCCGCCAAGATCTAGCGTCTATGACTTACGGTTCAAGAATTAGCCTCAGAAACAGTGGGAAACAGTGCTTCTATACTAATTGCCAGGCGCTGAGACGAATGCCGCCAAGATCGAGCGTGTATGACTTACGGTTCAAGAATTAGCCTCAGAAACAGTGGTTCTGAACATGCTGCCAATAGCTCGCCTGGGAAACATCCAGAGAAGTCCAAGATAGTGTTTTTTAGACTGGCTGCCACGAGCTGAAACGAATGCAGCCAAGAGCGAGCGTCTGTGACTTACGGTTCAAGAGTTATTCACAGAAACATGGTTCTGAACTTTGCTGCCAGCCGCGAAAGCGAAAATAACCAAGATCGAGCGTCTAGGGATTTACTTGTCAATAGCTCGCCTGGGAAACATCCAGAGAAGTCAAAGACAGTGCTTCTATACTAATTGCCAGGCGCTGAGACGAATGCCGCCAAGATCTAGCGTCTATGACTTACGGTTCAAGAATTAGCCTCAGAAACAGTGGGAAACAGTGCTTCTATACTAATTGCCAGGCGCTGAGACGAATGCCGCCAAGATCGAGCGTCTATGACTTACGGTTCAAGAATTAGCCTCAGAAACAGTGGTTCTGAACATGCTGCCAATAGCTCGCCTGGGAAACATCCAGAGAAGTCCAAGATTGTGTTTTTAGACTGGCTGCCACGAGCTGAAACGAATGCAGCCAAGAGCGAGCGTCTGTGACTTACGGTTCAAAAGTTATTCACAGAAACATGGTTCTGAACTTTGCTGCCAGCCGCGAAAGCGAAAATAACCAAGATCGAGCGTCTAGGATTTACTTGTCAAAAGCTCGCCTGGGAAACATCCAGAGAAGTCAAAGGACAGTGCTTCTATACTAATTGCCAGGCGCTGAGACGAATGCCGCCAAGATCTAGCGTCTATGACTTACGGTTCAAGAATTAGCCTCAGAAACAGTGGGAAACAGTGCTTCTATACTAATTGCCAGGCGCTGAGACGAATGCCGCCAAGATCGAGCGTGTATGACTTACGGTTCAAGAATTAGCCTCAGAAACAGTGGTTCTGAACATGCTGCCAATAGCTCGCCTGGGAAACATCCAGAGAAGTCCAAGATTTTGTTTTTTAGACTGGCTGCCACGAGCTGAAACGAATGCAGCCAAGAGCGAGCGTCTGTGACTTACGGTTCAAAAGTTATTCACAGAAACATGGTTCTGAACTTTGCTGCCAGCCGCGAAAGCGAAAATAACCAAGATCGAGCGTCTAGGATTTACTTGTCAATAGCTCGCCTGGGAAACATCCAGAGAAGTCAAAGACAGTGCTTCTATACTAATTGCCAGGCGCTGAGACGAATGCCGCCAAGATCTAGCGTCTATGACTTACGGTTCAAGAATTAGCCTCAGAAACAGTGGGAAACAGTGCTTCTATACTAATTGCCAGGCGCTGAGACGAATGCCGCCAAGATCGAGCGTCTATGACTTACGGTTCAAGAATTAGCCTCAGAAACAGTGGTTCTGAACATGCTGCCAATAGCTCGTCTGGGGAAACATCCAGAGAAGTCCAAGATAGTGTTTTTAGACTGGCTGCCACGAGCTGAAACGAATGCAGCCAAGAGTGAGCGTCTGTGACTTACGGTTCAAGAGTTATTCACAGAAACATGGTTCTGAACTTTGCTGCCAGCCGCGAAAGCGAAAATAACCAAGATCGAGCGTCTAGGATTTACTTGTCAATAGCTCGCCTGGGAAACATCCAGAGAAGTCAAAGACAGTGCTTCTATACTAATTGCCAGGCGCTGAGACGAATGCCGCCAAGATCTAGCGTCTATGACTTACGGTTCAAGAATTAGCCTCAGAAACAGTGGGAAACAGTGCTTCTATACTAATTGCCAGGCGCTGAGACGAATGCCGCCAAGATCTAGCGTCTATGACTTACGGTTCAAGAATTAGCCTCAGAAACATTGGTTCTGAACATGCTGCCAATAGCTCGCCTGGGAAACATCCAGAGAAGTCCAAGATAGTGTTTTTTAGACTGGCTGCCACGAGCTGAAACGAATGCAGCCAAGAGCGAGCGTCTGTGACTTACGGTTCAAGAGTTATTCACAGAAACATGGTTCTGAACTTTGCTGCCAGCCGCGAAAGCGAAAATAACCAAGATCGAGCGTCTAGGATTTACTTGTCAATAGCTCGCCTGGGAAACATCCAGAGAAGTCAAAGACAGTGCTTCTATACTAATTGCCAGGCGCTGAGACGAATGCCGCCAAGATCTAGCGTCTATGACTTACGGTTCAAGAATTAGCCTCAGAAACAGTGGGAAACAGTGCTTCTATACTAATTGCCAGGCGCTGAGACGAATGCCGCCAAGATCGAGCGTCTATGACTTACGGTTCAAGAATTAGCCTCAGAAACAGTGGTTCTGAACATGCTGCCAATAGCTCGTCTGGGAAACATCCAGAGAAGTCCAAGATAGTGTTTTTTAGACTGGCTGCCACGAGCTGAAACGAATGCAGCCAAGAGCGAGCGTCTGTGACTTACGGTTCAAGAGTTATTCACAGAAACATGGTTCTGAACTTTGCTGCCAGCCGCGAAAGCGAAAATAACCAAGATCGAGCGTCTAGGATTTACTTGTCAATAGCTCGCCTGGGAAACATCCAGAGAAGTCAAAGACAGTGCTAATATACTAATTGCCAGGCGCTGAGACGAATGCCGCCAAGATCTAGCGTCTATGACTTACGGTTCAAGAATTAGCCTCAGAAACAGTGGGAAACAGTGCTTCTATACTAATTGCCAGGCGCTGAGACGAATGCCGCCAAGATCGAGCGTCTATGACTTACGGTTCAAGAATTAGCCTCAGAAACAGTGGTTCTGAACATGCTGCCAATAGCTCGCCTGGGAAACATCCAGAGAAGTCCAAGATTGTGTTTTTTAGACTGGCTGCCACGAGCTGAAACGAATGCAGCCAAGAGCGAGCGTCTGTGACTTACGGTTCAAAAGTTATTCACAGAAACATGGTTCTGAACTTTGCTGCCAGCCGCGAAAGCGAAAATAACCAAGATCGAGCGTCTAGGATTTACTTGTCAAAAGCTCGCCTGGGAAACATTCAGAGAAGTCAAAGACAGTGCTTCTATACTAATTGCCAGGCGCTGAGACGAATGCCGCCAAGATCTAGCGTCTATGACTTACGGTTCAAGAATTAGCCTCAGAAACAGTGGGAAACAGTGCTTCTATACTAATTGCTAGGCGCTGAGACGAATGCCGCCAAGATCGAGCGTGTATGACTTACGGTTCAAGAATTAGCCTCAGAAACAGTGGTTCTGAACATGCTGCCAATAGCTCGCCTGGGAAACATCCAGAGAAGTCCAAGATTGTGTTTTTTAGACTGGCTGCCACGAGCTGAAACGAATGCAGCCAAGAGCGAGCGTCTGTGACTTACGGTTCAAAAGTTATTCACAGAAACATGGTTCTGAACTTTGCTGCCAGCCGCGAAAGCGAAAATAACCAAGATCGAGCGTCTAGGATTTACTTGTCAATAGCTCGCCTGGGAAACATCCAGAGAAGTCAAAGACAGTGCTTCTATACTAATTGCCAGGCGCTGAGACGAATGCCGCCAAGATCGAGCGTCTAAGACTTACGGTTCAAGAATTAGCCTCAGAAACAGTGGTTCTGAACATGCTGCCAATAGCTCGTCTGGGAAACATCCAGAGAAGTCCAAGATAGTGTTTTTTAGACTGGCTGCCACGAGCTGAAAAGAATGCAGCCAAGAGCGAGCGTCTGTGACTTACGGTTCAAGAGTTATTCACAGAAACATGGTTCTGAACTTTGCTGCCAGCCGCGAAAGCGAAAATAACCAAGATCGAGCGTCTAGGATTTACTTGTCAATAGCTCGCCTGGGAAACATCCAGAGAAGTCAAAGACAGTGCTTCTATACTAATTGCCAGGCGCTGAGACGAATGCCGCCAAGATCTAGCGTCTATGACTTACGGTTCAAGAATTAGCCTCAGAAACACTGGGAAACAGTGTTTCTATACTAATTGCCAGGCGCTGAGACGAATGCCGCCAAGATCGAGCGTCTATGACTTACGGTTCAAGAATTAGCCTCAGAAACAGTGGTTCTGAACATGCTGCCAATAGCTCACCTGGGAAACATCCAGAGAAGTCCAAGATAGTGTTTTTTAGACTGGCTGCCACGAGCTGAAACGAATGCAGCCAAGAGCGAGCGTCTGTGACTTACGGTTCAAGAGTTATTCACAGAAACATGGTTCTGAACTTTGCTGCCAGCCGCGAAAGCGAAAATAACCAAGATCGAGCGTCTAGGATTTACTTGTCAATAGCTCGCCTGGGAAACATCCAGAGAAGTCAAAGACAGTGCTTCTATACTAATTGCCAGGCGCTGAGACGAATGCCGCCAAGATCTAGCGTCTATGACTTACGGTTCAAGAATTAGCCTCAGAAACAGTGGGAAACAGTGCTTCTATACTAATTGCCAGGCGCTGAGACGAATGCCGCCAAGATCGAGCGTGTATGACTTACGGTTCAAGAATTAGCCTCAGAAACAGTGGTTCTGAACATGCTGCCAATAGCTCGCCTGGGAAACATCCAGAGAAGTCCAAGATTGTGTTTTTTAGACTGGCTGCCACGAGCTGAAACGAATGCAGCCAAGAGCGAGCGTCTGTGACTTACGGTTCAAAAGTTATTCACAGAAACATGGTTCTGAACTTTGCTGCCAGCCGCGAAAGCGAAAATAACCAAGATCGAGCGTCTAGGATTTACTTGTCAATAGCTCGCCTGGGAAACATCCAGAGAAGTCAAAGACAGTGCTTCTATACTAATTGCCAGGCGCTGAGACGAATGCCGCCAAGATCTAGCGTCTATGACTTACGGTTCAAGAATTAGCCTCAGAAACAGTGGGAAACAGTGCTTCTATACTAATTGCCAGGCGCTGAGACGAATGCCGCCAAGATCGAGCGTGTATGACTTACGGTTCAAGAATTAGCCTCAGAAACAGTGGTTCTGAACATGCTGCCAATAGCTCGCCTGGGAAACATCCAGAGAAGTCCAAGATAGTGTTTTTTAGACTGGCTGCCACGAGCTGAAACGAATGCAGCCAAGAGCGAGCGTCTGTGACTTACGGTTCAAGAGTTATTCACAGAAACATGGTTCTGAACTTTGCTGCCAGCCGCGAAAGCGAAAATAACCAAGATCGAGCGTCTAGGATTTACTTGTCAATAGCTCGCCTGGGAAACATCCAGAGAAGTCAAAGACAGTGCTTCTATACTAATTGCCAGGCGCTGAGACGAATGCCGCCAAGATCTAGCGTCTATGACTTACGGTTCAAGAATTAGCCTCAGAAACAGTGGGAAACAGTGCTTCTATACTAATTGCCAGGCGCTGAGACGAATGCCGCCAAGATCGAGCGTCTATGACTTACGGTTCAAGAATTAGCCTCAGAAACAGTGGTTCTGAACATGCTGCCAATAGCTCGCCTGGGAAACATCCAGAGAAGTCCAAGATTGTGTTTTTTAGACTGGCTGCCACGAGCTGAAACGAATGCAGCCAAGAGCGAGCGTCTGTGACTTACGGTTCAAAAGTTATTCACAGAAACATGGTTCTGAACTTTGCTGCCAGCCGCGAAAGCGAAAATAACCAAGATCGAGCGTCTAGGATTTACTTGTCAAAAGCTCGCCTGGGAAACATCCAGAGAAGTCAAAGACAGTGCTTCTATACTAATTGCCAGGCGCTGAGACGAATGCCGCCAAGATCTAGCGTCTATGACTTACGGTTCAAGAATTAGCCTCAGAAACAGTGGGAAACAGTGCTTCTATACTAATTGCCAGGCGCTGAGACGAATGCCGCCAAGATCGAGCGTGTATGACTTACGGTTCAAGAATTAGCCTCAGAAACAGTGGTTCTGAACATGCTGCCAATAGCTCGCCTGGGAAACATCCAGAGAAGTCCAAGATTTTGTTTTTTAGACTGGCTGCCACGAGCTGAAACGAATGCAGCCAAGAGCGAGCGTCTGTGACTTACGGTTCAAAAGTTATTCACAGAAACATGGTTCTGAACTTTGCTGCCAGCCGCGAAAGCGAAAATAACCAAGATCGAGCGTCTAGGATTTACTTGTCAATAGCTCGCCTGGGAAACATCCAGAGAAGTCAAAGACAGTGCTTCTATACTAATTGCCAGGCGCTGAGACGAATGCCGCCAAGATCTAGCGTCTATGACTTACGGTTCAAGAATTAGCCTCAGAAACAGTGGGAAACAGTGCTTCTATACTAATTGCCAGGCGCTGAGACGAATGCCGCCAAGATCGAGCGTCTATGACTTACGGTTCAAGAATTAGCCTCAGAAACAGTGGTTCTGAACATGCTGCCAATAGCTCGTCTGGGAAACATCCAGAGAAGTCCAAGATAGTGTTTTTTAGACTGGCTGCCACGAGCTGAAACGAATGCAGCCAAGAGCGAGCGTCTGTGACTTACGGTTCAAGAGTTATTCACAGAAACATGGTTCTGAACTTTGCTGCCAGCCGCGAAAGCGAAAATAACCAAGATCGAGCGTCTAGGATTTACTTGTCAATAGCTCGCCTGGGAAACATCCAGAGAAGTCAAAGACAGTGCTTCTATACTAATTGCCAGGCGCTGAGACGAATGCCGCCAAGATCTAGCGTCTATGACTTACGGTTCAAGAATTAGCCTCAGAAACAGTGGGAAACAGTGCTTCTATACTAATTGCCAGGCGCTGAGACGAATGCCGCCAAGATCTAGCGTCTATGACTTACGGTTCAAGAATTAGCCTCAGAAACATTGGTTCTGAACATGCTGCCAATAGCTCGCCTGGGAAACATCCAGAGAAGTCCAAGATAGTGTTTTTTAGACTGGCTGCCACGAGCTGAAACGAATGCAGCCAAGAGCGAGCGTCTGTGACTTACGGTTCAAGAGTTATTCACAGAAACATGGTTCTGAACTTTGCTGCCAGCCGCGAAAGCGAAAATAACCAAGATCGAGCGTCTAGGATTTACTTGTCAATAGCTCGCCTGGGAAACATCCAGAGAAGTCAAAGACAGTGCTTCTATACTAATTGCCAGGCGCTGAGACGAATGCCGCCAAGATCTAGCGTCTATGACTTACGGTTCAAGAATTAGCCTCAGAAACAGTGGGAAACAGTGCTTCTATACTAATTGCCAGGCGCTGAGACGAATGCCGCCAAGATCGAGCGTCTATGACTTACGGTTCAAGAATTAGCCTCAGAAACAGTGGTTCTGAACATGCTGCCAATAGCTCGTCTGGGAAACATCCAGAGAAGTCCAAGATAGTGTTTTTTAGACTGGCTGCCACGAGCTGAAACGAATGCAGCCAAGAGCGAGCGTCTGTGACTTACGGTTCAAGAGTTATTCACAGAAACATGGTTCTGAACTTTGCTGCCAGCCGCGAAAGCGAAAATAACCAAGATCGAGCGTCTAGGATTTACTTGTCAATAGCTCGCCTGGGAAACATCCAGAGAAGTCAAAGACAGTGCTAATATACTAATTGCCAGGCGCTGAGACGAATGCCGCCAAGATCTAGCGTCTATGACTTACGGTTCAAGAATTAGCCTCAGAAACAGTGGGAAACAGTGCTTCTATACTAATTGCCAGGCGCTGAGACGAATGCCGCCAAGATCGAGCGTCTATGACTTACGGTTCAAGAATTAGCCTCAGAAACAGTGGTTCTGAACATGCTGCCAATAGCTCGCCTGGGAAACATCCAGAGAAGTCCAAGATTGTGTTTTTTAGACTGGCTGCCACGAGCTGAAACGAATGCAGCCAAGAGCGAGCGTCTGTGACTTACGGTTCAAAAGTTATTCACAGAAACATGGTTCTGAACTTTGCTGCCAGCCGCGAAAGCGAAAATAACCAAGATCGAGCGTCTAGGATTTACTTGTCAAAAGCTGGCCTGGGAAACATTCAGAGAAGTCAAAGACAGTGCTTCTATACTAATTGCCAGGCGCTGAGACGAATGCCGCCAAGATCTAGCGTCTATGACTTACGGTTCAAGAATTAGCCTCAGAAACAGTGGGAAACAGTGCTTCTATACTAATTGCCAGGCGCTGAGACGAATGCCGCCAAGATCGAGCGTGTATGACTTACGGTTCAAGAATTAGCCTCAGAAACAGTGGTTCTGAACATGCTGCCAATAGCTCGCCTGGGAAACATCCAGAGAAGTCCAAGATTGTGTTTTTTAGACTGGCTGCCACGAGCTGAAACGAATGCAGCCAAGAGCGAGCGTCTGTGACTTACGGTTCAAAAGTTATTCACAGAAACATGGTTCTGAACTTTGCTGCCAGCCGCGAAAGCGAAAATAACCAAGATCGAGCGTCTAGGATTTACTTGTCAATAGCTCGCCTGGGAAACATCCAGAGAAGTCAAAGACAGTGCTTCTATACTAATTGCCAGGCGCTGAGACGAATGCCGCCAAGATCGAGCGTCTAAGACTTACGGTTCAAGAATTAGCCTCAGAAACAGTGGTTCTGAACATGCTGCCAATAGCTCGTCTGGGAAACATCCAGAGAAGTCCAAGATAGTGTTTTTTAGACTGGCTGCCACGAGCTGAAAAGAATGCAGCCAAGAGCGAGCGTCTGTGACTTACGGTTCAAGAGTTATTCACAGAAACATGGTTCTGAACTTTGCTGCCAGCCGCGAAAGCGAAAATAACCAAGATCGAGCGTCTAGGATTTACTTGTCAATAGCTCGCCTGGGAAACATCCAGAGAAGTCAAAGACAGTGCTTCTATACTAATTGCCAGGCGCTGAGACGAATGCAGCCAAGATCGAGCGTCTATGACTTACGGTTCAAGAATTAGCCTCAGAAACAGTGGTTCTGAACATGCTGCCAATAGCTCGCCTGGGAAACATCCAGAGAAGTCCAAGATAGTGTTTTTTAGACTGGCTGCCACGAGCTGAAACGAATGCAGCCAAGAGCGAGCGTCTGTGACTTACGGTTCAAGAGTTATTCACAGAAACATGGTTCTGAACTTTGCTGCCAGCCGCGAAAGCGAAAATAACCAAGATCGAGCGTCTAGGATTTACTTGTCAATAGCTCGCCTGGGAAACATCCAGTGAAGTCAAAGACAGTGCTTCTATACTAATTGCCAGGCGCTGAGACGAATGTAGCCAAGATCGAGCGTCTATGACTTACGGTTCAATAATTAGCCTCAGAAACAGTGGTTCTGAACATGCTGCCAATAGCTCGCCTGGGAAACATCCAGAGAAGTCCAAGATAGTGTTTTTTAGACTGGCTGCCACGAGCTGAAACGAATGCAGCCAAGAGCGAGCGTCTGTGACTTACGGTTCAAGAGTTATTCACAGAAACATGGTTCTGAACTTTGCTGCCAGCCGCGAAAGCGAAAATAACCAAGATCGAGCGTCTAGGATTTACTTGTCAATAGCTCGCCTGGGAAACATCCAGAGAAGTCAAAGACAGTGCTTCTATACTAATTGCCAGGCGCTAAGACGAATGCCTCCAAGATCGAGCGTCTATGACTTACGGTTCAAGAATTAGCCTCAGAAACAGTGGTTCTGAACATGCTGCCAATAGCTCGCCTGGGAAACATCCAGAGAAGTCCAATATAGTGTTTTTTAGACTGGCTGCCACGAGCTGAAACGAATGCAGCCAAGAGCGAGCGTCTGTGACTTACGGTTCAAGAGTTATTCACAGAAACATGGTTCTGAACTTTGCTTCCAGCCGCGAAAGCGAAAGTAACCAAGATCGAGCGTCTAGGATTTACTTGTCAATAGCTCGCCTGGGAAACATCCAGAGAAGTCAAATACAGTGCCTCTATACTAATTGCCAGGCGCTGAGACGAATGCCGCCAAGATCGAGCGCCTAAGACTTACGGTTCAAGAATTAGCCTCAGAAACACTG
Organism: Rhinoderma darwinii; assembly: GCF_050947455.1. Taxonomy (NCBI): domain Eukaryota; kingdom Metazoa; phylum Chordata; class Amphibia; order Anura; family Rhinodermatidae; genus Rhinoderma; species Rhinoderma darwinii. The sequence continues at coordinate 21,944 of NW_027463657.1, read as the reverse complement.
GGAAACAGTGTTTCTATACTAATTGCCAGGCGCTGAGACGAATGCCGCCAAGATCGAGCTTCTATGACTTACGGTTCAAGAATTAGCCTCAGAAACAGTGGTTCTGAACATGCTGCCAATAGCTCACCTGGGAAACATCCAGAGAAGTCCAAGATAGTGTTTTTTAGACTGGCTGCCACGAGCTGAAACGAATGCAGCCAAGAGCGAGCGTCTGTGACTTACGGTTCAAGAGTTATTCACAGAAACATGGTTCTGAACTTTGCTGCCAGCCGCGAAAGAGAAAATAACCAAGATCGAGCGTCTAGGATTTACTTGTCAATAGCTCGCCTGGGAAACATCCAGAGAAGTCAAAGACAGTGCTTCTATACTAATTGCCAGGCGCTGAGACGAATGCCGCCAAGATCGAGCGTCTATGACTTACGGTTCAAGAATTAGCCTCAGAAACAGTGGTTCTGAACATGCTGCTAATAGCTCGCCTGGGAAACATCCAGAGAAGTCCAATATAGTGTTTTTTAGACTGGCTGCCACGAGCTGAAACGAATGCAGCCAAGAGCGAGCGTCTGTGACTTACGGTTCAAAGGTTATTCACAGAAACATGGTTCTGAACTTTGCTGCCAGCCGCGAAAGCGAAAGCAACCAAGATCGAGCGTCTAGGATTTACTTGTGAATAGCTCGCCTGGAATACATCCAGAGAAGTCAAAGACAGTGCTTCTATACTAATTGCCAGGCGCTGAGACGAATGCCGCCAAGATCAAGCGTCTAAGACTTACGGTTCAAGAATTAGCCTCAGAAACAGTGGGAAACAGTGATTCTATACTAATTGCCAGGCGCTGAGACGAATGCCGCCAAGATCGATCGTCTATGACTTACGGTTCAAGAATCAGCCTCAGAAACAGTGGTTCTGAACATGCTGCCAATAGCTCGCCTGGGAAACATCCAGAGAAGTCCAAGATAGTGTTTTTTTAGACTGGCTGCCACGAGCTGAAACGAATGCAGCCAAGAGCGAGCGTCTGTGACTTACGGTTCAAAAGTCATTCACAGAAACATGGTTCTGAACTTTGCAGCCAGCCGCGAAAGCGAAAATAACCAAGATCGAGCGTCTAGGATTTACTTGTCAATAGCTCGCCTGGGAAACATCCAGAGAAGTCGAAGACAGTGCTTCTATACTAATTGCCAGGCGCTGAGACGAATGCCGCCAAGATCGAGCGTCTATGACTTACGGTTCAAGAATTAGCCTCAGAAACAGTGGTTCTGAACATGCTGCCAATAGCTCGCCTGGGAAACATCCAGAGAAGTCCAAGATAGTGTTTTTTAGACTGGCTGCCACGAGCTGAAACGAATGCAGCCAAGAGCGAGCGTCTGTGACTTACGGTTCAAGAGTTATTCACAGAAACATGGTTCTGAACTTTGCTGCCAGCCGCGAAAGCGAAAATAACCAAGATCGAGCGTCTAGGACTTACTTGTCAATAGCTCGCCTGGGATACATCCAGAGAAGTCAAAGACAGTGCTTCTATACTAATTGCCAGGCGCTGAGACGAATGCCGCCAAGATCAAGCGTCTAAGACTTACGGTTCAAGAATTAGCCTCAGAAACACTGGGAAACAGTGTTTCTATACTAATTGCCAGGCGCTGAGACGAATGCCGCCAAGATCGAGCTTCTATGACTTACGGTTCAAGAATTAGCCTCAGAAACAGTGGTTCTGAACATGCTGCCAATAGCTTGACTGGGAAACATCCAGAGAAGTCCAAGATAGTGTTTTTTAGACTGGCTGCCACGAGCTGAAACGAATGCAACCAAGAGCGAGCGTCTGTGACTTACGGTTCAATAGTTACTCACAGAAACATGGTTCTGAACGTTGCTGCCAGCCGCGAAAGCGAAAGTAACCAAGATCGAGCGTCTAGGATTTACTTGTCAATAGCTCGCCTGGGAAACATCCAGAGAAGTCAAATACAGTGCCTCTATACTAATTGCCAGGCGCTGAGACGAATGCCGCCAAGATCGAGCGTCTAAGATTTACGGTTCAAGAATTAGCCTCAGAAACAGTGGTTCTGAACATGCTGCCAATAGCTCGCCTGGGAAACATCCAGAGAAGTCCAAGATAGTGTTTTTTAGACTGGCTGCCACGAGCTGAAACGAATGCAGCCAAGAGCGAGCGTCTGTGACTTACGGTTCAAGAGTTATTCACAGAAACATGGTTCTGAACTTTGCTGCCAGCCGCGAAAGCGAAAATAACCAAGATCGAGCGTCTAGGATTTACTTGTCAATAGCTCGCCTGGGAAACATCCAGAGAACTCAAAGACAGTGCTTCTATACTAATTGCTAGGCGCTGAGACGAATGCCGCCAAGTTCGAGCGTCTATGACTTACGGTTCAAGAATTAGCCTCAGAAACAGTGGTTCTGAACATGCTGCTAATAGCTCGCCTGGGAAACATCCAGAGAAGTCCAATATAGTGTTTTTTAGACTGGCTGCCACGAGCTGAAACGAATGCAGCCAAGAGCGAGCGTCTGTGACTTACGGTTCAAAGGTTATTCACAGAAACATGGTTCTGAACTTTGCTGCCAGCCGCGAAAGCGAAAGCAACCAAGATCGAGCGTCTAGGATTTACTTGTGAATAGCTCGCCTGGAATACATCCAGAGAAGTCAAAGACAGTGCTTCTATACTAATTGCCAGGCGCTGAGACGAATGCCACCAAGATCAAGCGTCTAAGACTTACGGTTCAAGAATTAGCCTCAGAAACAGTGGGAAACAGTGATTCTATACTAATTGCCAGGCGCTGAGACGAATGCCGCCAAGATCGAGCGTCTATGACTTACGGTTCAAGAATTAGCCTCAGAAACAGTGGTTCTGAACATGCTGCCAATAGCTCGCCTGGGAAACATCCAGAGAAGTCCAAGATAGTGTTTTTTTAGACTGGCTGCCACGAGCTGAAACGAATGCAGCCAAGATCGAGCGTCTGTGACTTACGACTCAAAAGTGATTCACAGAAACATGGTTCTGAACTTTGCAGCCAGCCGCGAAAGCGAAAATAACCAAGATCGAGCGTCTAGGATTTACTTGTCAATAGCTCGCCTGGGAAACATCCGGAGAAGTCAAAGACAGTGCTTCTATACTAATTGCCAGGCGCTGAGACGAATGCCGCCAAGATCGAGCGTCTATGACTTACGGTTCAAGAATTAGCCTCAGAAACAGTGGTTCTGAACATGCTGCCAATAGCTCGCCTGGGAAACATCCAGAGAAGTCCAAGATAGTGTTTTTTAGACTGGCTGCCACGAGCTGAAACGAATGCAGCCAAGAGCGAGCGTCTGTGACTTACGGTTCAAGAGTTATTCACAGAAACATGGTTCTGAACTTTGCTGCCAGCCGCGAAAGCGAAAATAACCAAGATCGAGCGTCTAGGATTTACTTGTCAATAGCTCGCCTGGGAAACATCCAGAGAAGTCAAAGACAGTGCTTCTATACTAATTGCCAGGCGCTGAGACGAATGCCTCCAAGATCGAGCGTCTATGACTTACGGTTCAAGAATTAGCCTCAGAAACAGTGGTTCTGAACATGCTGCTAATAGCTCGCCTGGGAAACATCCAGAGAAGTACAATATAGTGTTTTTTAGACTGGCTGCCACGAGCTGAAACGAATGCAACCAAGAGCGAGCGTCTGTGACTTACGGTTCAATAGTTATTCACAGAAACATGGTTCTGAACTTTGCTGCCAGCCGCGAAAGCGAAAGTAACCAAGATCGAGCGTCTAGGATTTACTTGTCAATAGCTCGCCTGGGAAACATCCAGAGAAGTCAAATACAGTGCCTCTATACTAATTGCCAGGCGCTGAGACGAATGCCGCCAAGATCGAGCGTCTAAGACTTACGGTTCAAGAATTAGCCTCAGAAACACTGGGAAACAGTGTTTCTATACTAATTGCCAGGCGCTGAGACGAATGCCGCCAAGATCGAGCTTCTATGACTTACGGTTCAAGAATTAGCCTCAGAAACAGTGGTTCTGAACATGCTGCCAATAGCTCACCTGGGAAACATCAAGAGAAGTCCAAGATAGTGTTTTTTAGACTGGCTGCCACAAGCTGAAACGAATGCAGCCAAGAGCGAGCGTCTGTGACTTACGGTTCAAGAGTTATTCACAGAAACATGGTTCTGAACTTTGCTGCCAGCCGCGAAAGCGAAAATAACCAAGATCGAGCGTCTAGGATTTACTTGTCAATAGCTCGCCTGGGAAACATCCAGTGAAGTCAAAGACAGTGCTTCTATACTAATTGCCAGGCGCTGAGACGAATGCAGCCAAGATCGAGCGTCTATGACTTACGGTTCAAGAATTAGCCTCAGAAACAGTGGTTCTGAACATGCTGCCAATAGCTCGCCTGGGAAACATCCAGAGAAGTCCAAGATAGTGTTTTTTAGACTGGCTGCCACGAGCTGAAACGAATGCAGCCAAGAGCGAGCGTCTGTGACTTACGGTTCAAGAGTTATTCACAGAAACATGGTTCTGAACTTTGCTGCCAGCCGCGAAAGCGAAAATAACCAAGATCGAGCGTCTAGGATTTACTTGTCAATAGCTCGCCTGGGAAACATCCAGAGAAGTCAAAGACAGTGCTTCTATACTAATTGCCAGGCGCTGAGACGAATGCCTCCAAGATCGAGCGTCTATGACTTACGGTTCAAGAATTAGCCTCAGAAACAGTGGTTCTGAACATGCTGCTAATAGCTCGCCTGGGAAACATCCAGAGAAGTACAATATAGTGTTTTTTAGACTGGCTGCCACGAGCTGAAACGAATGCAACCAAGACCGAGCGTCTGTGACTTACGGTTCAAGAGTTATTCACAGAAACATGGTTCTGAACTTTGCTGCCAGCCGCGAAAGCGAAAGTAACCAAGATCGAGCGTCTAGGATTTACTTGTGAATAGCTCGCCTGGGAAACATCCAGAGAAGTCAAAGACAGTGCTTCTATACTAATTGCCAGGCGCTGAGACGAATGCCGCCAAGATCAAGCGTCTAAGACTTACGGTTCAAGAATTAGCCTCAGAAACAGTGGGAAACAATGCTTCTATACTAATTGCCAGGCGCTGAGACGAATGCCGCCAAGATCGAGCGTCTATGACTTACGGTTCAAGAATTAGCCTCAGAAACAGTGGTTCTGAACATGCTGCCAATAGCTCGACTGGGAAACATCCAGAGAAGTCCAAGATAGTGTTTTTTAGACTGGCTGCCACGAGCTGAAACGAATGCAGCCAAGAGCGAGCGTCTGTGACTTACGGTTCAAGAGTTATTCACAGAAACATGGTTCTGAACTTTGCTGCCAGCCGCGAAAGCGAAAATAACCAAGATCGAGCGTCCAGGATTTACTTGTCAATAGCTCACCTGGGAAACATCCAGAGAAGTCAAAGACAGTGCTTCTATACTAATTGCCAGGCGCTAAGACGAATGCCGCCAAGATCGAGCGTCTATGACTTACGGTTCAAGAATTAGCCTCAGAAACAGTGTTTCTGAACATGCTGCTAATAGCTCGCCTGGGAAACATCCAGAGAAGTCCAATATAGTGTTTTTTAGACTGGCTGCCACGAGCTGAAACGAATGCAGCCAAGAGCGAGCGTCTGTGACTTACGACTCAAAAGTGATTCACAGAAACATGGTTCTGAACTTTGCAGCCAGCCGCGAAAGCGAAAATAACCAAGATCGAGCGTCTAGGATTTACTTGTCAATAGCTCGCCTGGGAAACATCCAGAGAAGTCAAAGACATTGCTTCTATACTAATTGCCAGGCGCTGAGACGAATGCCGCCAAGATCGAGCGTCTATGACTTACGGTTCAAGAATTAGCCTCAGAAACAGTGGTTCTGAACATGCTGCTAATAGCTCGCCTGGAAAACATCCAGATAAGTCCAATATAGTGTTTTTTTAGACTGGCTGCCACGAGCTGAAACGAATGCAGCCAAGAGCGAGCGTCTGTGACTTACGGTTCAAAGGTTATTCACAGAAACATGGTTCTGAACTTTGCTGCCAGCCGCGAAAGCGAAAGCAACCAAGATCGAGCGTCTAGGATTTACTTGTGAATAGCTCGCCTGGAATACATCCAGAGAAGTCAAAGACAGTGCTTCTATACTAATTGCCAGGCGCTGAGACGAATGCCGCCAAGATCAAGCGTCTAAGACTTACGGTTCAAGAATTAGCCTCAGAAACAGTGGGAAACAGTGATTCTATACTAATTGCCAGGCGCTGAGACGAATGCCGCCAAGATCGAGCGTCTATGACTTACGGTTCAAGAATTAGCCTCAGAAACAGTGGTTCTGAACATGCTGCCAATAGCTCGCCTGGGAAACATCCAGAGAAGTCCAAGATAGTGTTTTTTTAGACTGGCTGCCACGAGCTGAAACGAATGCAGCCAAGAGCGAGCGTCTGTGACTTACGACTCAAAAGTGATTCACAGAAACATGGTTCTGAACTTTGCAGCCAGCCGCGAAAGCGAAAATAACCAAGATCGAGCGTCTAGGATTTACTTGTCAATAGCTCGCCTGGGAAACATCCAGAGAAGTCAAAGACAGTGCTTCTATACTAATTTCCAGGCGCTGAGACGAATGCCTCCAAGATCGAGCGTCTATGACTTACGGTTCAAGAATTAGCCTCAGAAACAGTGGTTCTGAACATGCTGCTAATTGCTCGCCTGGGAAACATCCAGAGAAGTCCAATATAGTGTTTTTTAGACTGGCTGCCACGAGCTGAAACGAATGCAGCCAAGAGCGAGCGTCTGTGACTTACGGTTCAAGAGTTATTCACAGAAACATGGTTCTGAACTTTGTTGCCAGCCGCGAAAGCGAAAATAACCAAGATCGAGCGTCTAGGATTTACTTGTCAATAGCTCGCCTGGGAAACATCCAGAGAAGTCAAAGACAGTGCTTCTATACTAATTGTCAGGCGCTGAGACGAAAGCCGCCAAGATCGAGCGTCTATGACTTACGGTTCAAGAATTAGCCTCAGAAACAGTGGTTCTGAACATGCTGCTAATAGCTCGCCTGGGAAACATCCAGAGAAGTCCAATATAGTGTTTTTTAGACTGGCTGCCACGAGCTGAAACGAATGCAGCCAAGAGCGAGCGTCTGTGACTTACGGTTCAAAGGTTATTCACAGAAACATGGTTCTGAACTTTGCTTCCAGCCGCGAAAGCGAAAGCAACCAAGATCGAGCGTCTAGGATTTACTTGTGAATAGCTCGCCTGGAATACATCCAGAGAAGTCAAAGACAGTGCTTCTATACTAATTGCCAGGCGCTGAGACGAATGCCGCCAAGATCAAGTGTCTAAGACTTACGGTTCAAGAATTAGCCTCAGAAACAGTGGGAAACAGTAATTCTATACTAATTGCCAGGCGCTGAGACGAATGCCGCCAAGAACGAGCGTCTATGACTTACGGTTCAAGAATTAGCCTCAGAAACAGTGGTTCTGAACATGCTGCCAATAGCTCGCCTGGGAAACATCCAGAGAAGTCCAAGATAGTGTTTTTTTAGACTGGCTGCCACGAGCTGAAACGAATGCAGCCAAGAGCGAGCGTCTGTGACTTACGGTTCAAGAGTTATTCACAGAAACATGGTTCTGAACTTTGCTGCCAGCCGCGAAAGCGAAAATAACCAAGATCGAGCGTCTAGGATTTACTTGTCAATAGCTCGCCTGGGAAACATCCAGAGAAGTCAAAGACAGTGCTTCTATACTAATTGCCTGGCGCTGAGACGAATGCCTCCAAGATCGAGCGTCTAAGACTTACAATTCAAGAATTAGCCTCAGAAACACTGGGAAACAGTGTTTCTATACTAATTGCCAGGCGCTGAGACGAATGCCGCCAAGATCGAGCTTCTATGACTTACAGTTCAAGAATTAGCCTCAGAAACAGTGGTTCTGAACATGCTGCCAATAGCTCACCTGGGAAACATCCAGAGAAGTCCAAGATAGTGTTTTTTAGACTGGCTGCCACAAGCTGAAACGAATGCAGCCAAGAGCGAGCGTCTGTGACATACGGTTCAAGAGTTATTCATAGAAACATGGTTCTGAACTTTGCTGCCAGCCGCGAAAGCGAAAATAACCAAGATCGAGCGTCTAGGATTTACTTGTCAATAGCTCGCCTGGGAAACATCCAGTGAAGTCAAAGACAGTGCTTCCATACTAATTGCCAGGCGCTGAGACGAATGCCGCCAAGATCGAGCGTCTATGACTTACGGTTCAAGAATTAGCCTCAGAAACAGTGGTTCTGAACATGCTGCCAATAGCTCGCCTGGGAAACATCCAGAGAAGTTCAAGATAGTGTTTTTTAGACTGGCTGCCACGAGCTGAAACGAATGCAGCCAAGAGCGAGCGTCTGTGACTTACGGCTCAAGAGTTATTCACAGAAACATGGTTCTGAACTTTGCTGCCAGCCGCGAAAGCGAAAGCAACCAAGATCGAGCGTCTAGGATTTACTTGTGAATAGCTCGCCTGGAATACATCCAGAGAAGTCAAAGACAGTGCTTCTATACTAATTGCCAGGCGCTGAGACGAATGCCGCCAAGATCAAGCGTCTAAGACTTACGGTTCAAGAATTAGCCTCAGAAACAGTGGGAAACAGTGATTCTATACTAATTGCCAGGCGCTGAGACGAATGCCGCCAAGATCGAGCGTCTATGACTTACGGTTCAAGAATTAGCCTCAGAAACAGTGGTTCTGAACATGCTGCCAATAGCTCGCCTGGGAAACATCCAGAGAAGTCCAAGATAGTGTTTTTTTAGACTGGCTGCCACGAGCTGAAACGAATGCAGCCAAGAGCGAGCGTCTGTGACTTACGGTTCAAAAGTCATTCACAGAAACATGGTTCTGAACTTTGCTGCCAGCCGCGAAAGCGAAAATAACCAAGATCGAGCGTCTAGGATTTACTTGTCAATAGCTCGCCTGGGAAACATCCAGAGAAGTCAAAGACAGTGCTTCTATACTAATTGCCAGGCGCTGAGACGAATGCCACCAAGATCGAGCGTCTATGACTTACGGTTCAAGAATTAGCCTCAGCAACAGTGGGAAACAGTGTTTCTATACTAATTGCCAGGCGCTGAGACGAATGCCGCCAAGATCGAGCTTCTATGACTTACGGTTCAAGAATTAGCCTCAGAAACAGTGGTTCTGAACATGCTGCCAATAGCTCACCTGGGAAACATCCAGAGAAGTCCAAGATAGTGTTTTTTAGACTGGCTGCCACAAGCTGAAACGAATGCAGCCAAGAGCGAGCGTCTGTGACTTACGGTTCAAGAGTTATTCACAGAAACATGGTTCTGAACTTTGCTGCCAGCCGCGAAAGCGAAAATAACCAAGATCGAGCGTCTAGGATTTACTTGTCAATAGCTCGCCTGGGAAACATCCAGTGAAGTCAAAGACAGTGCTTCTATACTAATTGCCAGACGCTGAGACGAATGCAGCCAAGATCGAGCGTCTATGACTTACGGTTCAAGAATTAGCCTCAGAAACAGTGGTTCTGAACATGCTGCCAATAGCTCGCCTGGGAAACATCCAGAGAAGTCCAAGATAGTGTTTTTTAGACTGGCTGCCACGAGCTGAAACGAATGCAGCCAAGAGCGAGCGTTTGTGACTTACGGTTCAAGAGTTATTCACAGAAACATGGTTCTGAACTTTGCTGCCAGCCGCGAAAGCGAAAGCAACCAAGATCGAGCGTCTAGGACTTACTTGTGAATAGCTCGCCTGGAATACATCCAGAGAAGTCAAAGACAGTGCTTCCATACTAATTGCCAGGCGCTGAGACGAATGCCGCCAAGATCAAGCGTCTAAGACTTACGGTTCAAGAATTAGCCTCAGAAACAGTGGGAAACAGTGATTCTATACAAATTGCCAGGCGCTGAGACGAATGCCGCCAAGATCGAGCGTCTATGACTTACGGTTCAAGAATTAGCCTCAGAAACAGTGGTTCTGAACATGCTGCCAATAGCTCGCCTGGGAAACATCCAGAGAAGTCCAAGATTGTGTTTTTTTAGACTGGCTGCCACGAGCTGAAACGAATGCAGCCAAGAGCGAGCGTCTGTGACTTACGGTTCAAGAGTTATTCACAGAAACATGGTTCTGAACTTTGCTGCTAGCCGCGAAAGCGAAAATAACCAAGATCGAGCGTCTAGGATTTACTTGTCATTAGCTCGCCTGGGAAACATCCAGAGAAGTCAAAGACAGTGCTTCTATACTAATTGCCAGGCGCTGAGACGAATGCCGCCAAGATCGAGCGTCTATGACTTACGGTTCAAGAATTAGCCTCAGAAACAGTGGTTCTGAACATGCTGCCAATAGCTCGCCTGGGAAACATCCAGAGAAGTCCAAGATAGTGTTTTTTAGACTGGCTGCCACGAGCTGAAACGAATGCAGCCAAGAGCGAGCGTCTGTGACTTACGGTTCAAGAGTTATTCACAGAAACATGGTTCTGAACTTTGCTGCCAGCCGCGAAAGCGAAAATAACCAAGATCGAGCGTCTAGGATTTACTTGTGAATAGCTCGCCTGGAATACATCCAGAGAAGTCAAAGACAGTGCTTCTATACTAATTGCCAGGCGCTGAGACGAATGCCACCAAGATCAAGCGTCTAAGACTTACGGTTCAAGAATTAGCCTCAGAAACAGTGGGAAACAGTGATTCTATACTAATTGCCAGGCGCTGAGACGAATGCCGCCAAGATCGAGCGTCTATGACTTACGGTTCAAGAATTAGCCTCAGAAACAGTGGTTCTGAACATGCTGCCAATAGCTCGCCTGGGAAACATCCAGAGAAGTCCAAGATAGTGTTTTTTTAGACTGGCTGCCACGAGCTGAAACGAATGCAGCCAAGATCGAGCGTCTGTGACTTACGACTCAAAAGTGATTCACAGAAACATGGTTCTGAACTTTGCAGCCAGCCGCGAAAGCGAAAATAACCAAGATCGAGCGTCTAGGATTTACTTCTCAATAGCTCGCCTGGGAAACATCCAGAGAAGTCAAAGACAGTGCTTCTATACTAATTGCCAGGCGCTGAGACGAATGCCGCCAAGATCGAGCGTCTATGACTTACGGTTCAAGAATTAGCCTCAGAAACAGTGGTTCTGAACATGCTGCCAATAGCTCGCCTGGGAAACATCCAGAGAAGTCCAAGATAGTGTTTTTTAGACTGGCTGCCACGAGCTGAAACGAATGCAGCCAAGAGCGAGCGTCTGTGACTTACGGTTCAAGAGTTATTCACAGAAACATGGTTCTGAACTTTGCTGCCAGCCGCGAAAGCGAAAATAACCAAGATCGAGCGTCTAGGATTTACTTGTCAATAGCTCGCCTGGGGAAACATCCAGAGAAGTCAAAGACAGTGCTTCTATACTAATTGCCAGGCGCTGAGACGAATGCCTCCAAGATCGAGCGTCTATGACTTACGGTTCAAGAATTAGCCTCAGAAACAGTGGTTCTGAACATGCTGCTAATAGCTCGCCTGGGAAACATCCAGAGAAGTACAATATAGTGTTTTTTAGACTGGCTGCCACGAGCTGAAACGAATGCAACCAAGAGCGAGCGTCTGTGACTTACGGTTCAATAGTTATTCACAGAAACATGGTTCTGAACTTTGCTGCCAGCCGCGAAAGCGAAAGTAACCAAGATCGAGCGTCTAGGATTTACTTGTCAATAGCTCGCCTGGGAAACATCCAGAGAAGTCAAATACAGTGCCTCTATACTAATTGCCAGGCGCTGAGACGAATGCCGCCAAGATCGAGCGTCTAAGACTTACGGTTCAAGAATTAGCCTCAGAAACACTGGGAAACAGTGTTTCTATACTAATTGCCAGGCGCTGAGACGAATGCCGCCAAGATCGAGCTTCTATGACTTACGGTTCAAGAATTAGCCTCAGAAACAGTGGTTCTGAACATGCTGCCAATAGCTCACCTGGGAAACATCAAGAGAAGTCCAAGATAGTGTTTTTTAGACTGGCTGCCACAAGCTGAAACGAATGCAGCCAAGAGCGAGCGTCTGTGACTTACGGTTCAAGAGTTATTCACAGAAACATGGTTCTGAACTTTGCTGCCAGCCGCGAAAGCGAAAATAACCAAGATCGAGCGTCTAGGATTTACTTGTCAATAGCTCGCCTGGGAAACATCCAGTGAAGTCAAAGACAGTGCTTCTATACTAATTGCCAGGCGCTGAGACGAATGCAGCCAAGATCGAGCGTCTATGACTTACGGTTCAAGAATTAGCCTCAGAAACAGTGGTTCTGAACATGCTGCCAATAGCTCGCCTGGGAAACATCCAGAGAAGTCCAAGATAGTGTTTTTTAGACTGGCTGCCACGAGCTGAAACGAATGCAGCCAAGAGCGAGCGTCTGTGACTTACGGTTCAAGAGTTATTCACAGAAACATGGTTCTGAACTTTGCTGCCAGCCGCGAAAGCGAAAATAACCAAGATCGAGCGTCTAGGATTTACTTGTCAATAGCTCGCCTGGGAAACATCCAGAGAAGTCAAAGACAGTGCTTCTATACTAATTGCCAGGCGCTGAGACGAATGCCTCCAAGATCGAGCGTCTATGACTTACGGTTCAAGAATTAGCCTCAGAAACAGTGGTTCTGAACATGCTGCTAATAGCTCGCCTGGGAAACATCCAGAGAAGTACAATATAGTGTTTTTTAGACTGGCTGCCACGAGCTGAAACGAATGCAACCAAGACCGAGCGTCTGTGACTTACGGTTCAAGAGTTATTCACAGAAACATGGTTCTGAACTTTGCTGCCAGCCGCGAAAGCGAAAGTAACCAAGATCGAGCGTCTAGGATTTACTTGTGAATAGCTCGCCTGGGAAACATCCAGAGAAGTCAAAGACAGTGCTTCTATACTAATTGCCAGGCGCTGAGACGAATGCCGCCAAGATCAAGCGTCTAAGACTTACGGTTCAAGAATTAGCCTCAGAAACAGTGGGAAACAATGCTTCTATACTAATTGCCAGGCGCTGAGACGAATGCCGCCAAGATCGAGCGTCTATGACTTACGGTTCAAGAATTAGCCTCAGAAACAGTGGTTCTGAACATGCTGCCAATAGCTCGACTGGGAAACATCCAGAGAAGTCCAAGATAGTGTTTTTTAGACTGGCTGCCACGAGCTGAAACGAATGCAGCCAAGAGCGAGCGTCTGTGACTTACGGTTCAAGAGTTATTCACAGAAACATGGTTCTGAACTTTGCTGCCAGCCGCGAAAGCGAAAATAACCAAGATCGAGCGTCCAGGATTTACTTGTCAATAGCTCACCTGGGAAACATCCAGAGAAGTCAAAGACAGTGCTTCTATACTAATTGCCAGGCGCTAAGACGAATGCCGCCAAGATCGAGCGTCTATGACTTACGGTTCAAGAATTAGCCTCAGAAACAGTGTTTCTGAACATGCTGCTAATAGCTCGCCTGGGAAACATCCAGAGAAGTCCAATATAGTGTTTTTTAGACTGGCTGCCACGAGCTGAAACGAATGCAGCCAAGAGCGAGCGTCTGTGACTTACGACTCAAAAGTGATTCACAGAAACATGGTTCTGAACTTTGCAGCCAGCCGCGAAAGCGAAAATAACCAAGATCGAGCGTCTAGGATTTACTTGTCAATAGCTCGCCTGGGAAACATCCAGAGAAGTCAAAGACATTGCTTCTATACTAATTGCCAGGCGCTGAGACGAATGCCGCCAAGATCGAGCGTCTATGACTTACGGTTCAAGAATTAGCCTCAGAAACAGTGGTTCTGAACATGCTGCTAATAGCTCGCCTGGAAAACATCCAGATAAGTCCAATATAGTGTTTTTTTAGACTGGCTGCCACGAGCTGAAACGAATGCAGCCAAGAGCGAGCGTCTGTGACTTACGGTTCAAAGGTTATTCACAGAAACATGGTTCTGAACTTTGCTGCCAGCCGCGAAAGCGAAAGCAACCAAGATCGAGCGTCTAGGATTTACTTGTGAATAGCTCGCCTGGAATACATCCAGAGAAGTCAAAGACAGTGCTTCTATACTAATTGCCAGGCGCTGAGACGAATGCCGCCAAGATCAAGCGTCTAAGACTTACGGTTCAAGAATTAGCCTCAGAAACAGTGGGAAACAGTGATTCTATACTAATTGCCAGGCGCTGAGACGAATGCCGCCAAGATCGAGCGTCTATGACTTACGGTTCAAGAATTAGCCTCAGAAACAGTGGTTCTGAACATGCTGCCAATAGCTCGCCTGGGAAACATCCAGAGAAGTCCAAGATAGTGTTTTTTTAGACTGGCTGCCACGAGCTGAAACGAATGCAGCCAAGAGCGAGCGTCTGTGACTTACGACTCAAAAGTGATTCACAGAAACATGGTTCTGAACTTTGCAGCCAGCCGCGAAAGCGAAAATAACCAAGATCGAGCGTCTAGGATTTACTTGTCAATAGCTCGCCTGGGAAACATCCAGAGAAGTCAAAGACAGTGCTTCTATACTAATTTCCAGGCGCTGAGACGAATGCCTCCAAGATCGAGCGTCTATGACTTACGGTTCAAGAATTAGCCTCAGAAACAGTGGTTCTGAACATGCTGCTAATTGCTCGCCTGGGAAACATCCAGAGAAGTCCAATATAGTGTTTTTTAGACTGGCTGCCACGAGCTGAAACGAATGCAGCCAAGAGCGAGCGTCTGTGACTTACGGTTCAAGAGTTATTCACAGAAACATGGTTCTGAACTTTGTTGCCAGCCGCGAAAGCGAAAATAACCAAGATCGAGCGTCTAGGATTTACTTGTCAATAGCTCGCCTGGGAAACATCCAGAGAAGTCAAAGACAGTGCTTCTATACTAATTGTCAGGCGCTGAGACGAAAGCCGCCAAGATCGAGCGTCTATGACTTACGGTTCAAGAATTAGCCTCAGAAACAGTGGTTCTGAACATGCTGCTAATAGCTCGCCTGGGAAACATCCAGAGAAGTCCAATATAGTGTTTTTAGACTGGCTGCCACGAGCTGAAACGAATGCAGCCAAGAGCGAGCGTCTGTGACTTACGGTTCAAAGGTTATTCACAGAAACATGGTTCTGAACTTTGCTTCCAGCCGCGAAAGCGAAAGCAACCAAGATCGAGCGTCTAGGATTTACTTGTGAATAGCTCGCCTGGAATACATCCAGAGAAGTCAAAGACAGTGCTTCTATACTAATTGCCAGGCGCTGAGACGAATGCCGCCAAGATCAAGTGTCTAAGACTTACGGTTCAAGAATTAGCCTCAGAAACAGTGGGAAACAGTAATTCTATACTAATTGCCAGGCGCTGAGACGAATGCCGCCAAGAACGAGCGTCTATGACTTACGGTTCAAGAATTAGCCTCAGAAACAGTGGTTCTGAACATGCTGCCAATAGCTCGCCTGGGAAACATCCAGAGAAGTCCAAGATAGTGTTTTTTAGACTGGCTGCCACGAGCTGAAACGAATGCAGCCAAGAGCGAGCGTCTGTGACTTACGGTTCAAGAGTTATTCACAGAAACATGGTTCTGAACTTTGCTGCCAGCCGCGAAAGCGAAAATAACCAAGATCGAGCGTCTAGGATTTACTTGTCAATAGCTCGCCTGGGAAACATCCAGAGAAGTCAAAGACAGTGCTTCTATACTAATTGCCTGGCGCTGAGACGAATGCCTCCAAGATCGAGCGTCTAAGACTTACAATTCAAGAATTAGCCTCAGAAACACTGGGAAACAGTGTTTCTATACTAATTGCCAGGCGCTGAGACGAATGCCGCCAAGATCGAGCTTCTATGACTTACAGTTCAAGAATTAGCCTCAGAAACAGTGGTTCTGAACATGCTGCCAATAGCTCACCTGGGAAACATCCAGAGAAGTCCAAGATAGTGTTTTTAGACTGGCTGCCACAAGCTGAAACGAATGCAGCCAAGAGCGAGCGTCTGTGACATACGGTTCAAGAGTTATTCATAGAAACATGGTTCTGAACTTTGCTGCCAGCCGCGAAAGCGAAAATAACCAAGATCGAGCGTCTAGGATTTACTTGTCAATAGCTCGCCTGGGAAACATCCAGTGAAGTCAAAGACAGTGCTTCCATACTAATTGCCAGGCGCTGAGACGAATGCCGCCAAGATCGAGCGTCTATGACTTACGGTTCAAGAATTAGCCTCAGAAACAGTGGTTCTGAACATGCTGCCAATAGCTCGCCTGGGAAACATCCAGAGAAGTTCAAGATAGTGTTTTTTAGACTGGCTGCCACGAGCTGAAACGAATGCAGCCAAGAGCGAGCGTCTGTGACTTACGGCTCAAGAGTTATTCACAGAAACATGGTTCTGAACTTTGCTGCCAGCCGCGAAAGCGAAAGCAACCAAGATCGAGCGTCTAGGATTTACTTGTCAATAGCTCGCCTGGGAAACATCCAGAGAAGTCAAAGACAGTGCTTCTATACTAATTGCCAGGCGCTGAGACGAATGCCGCCAAGATCAAGCGTCTAAGACTTACGGTTCAAGAATTAGCCTCAGAAACAGTGGGAAACAGTGATTCTATACTAATTGCCAGGCGCTGAGACGAATGCCGCCAAGATCGAGCGTCTATGACTTACGGTTCAAGAATTAGCCTCAGAAACAGTGGTTCTGAACATGCTGCCAATAGCTCGCCTGGGAAACATCCAGAGAAGTCCAAGATAGTGTTTTTTTAGACTGGCTGCCACGAGCTGAAACGAATGCAGCCAAGAGCGAGCGTCTGTGACTTACGGTTCAAAAGTCATTCACAGAAACATGGTTCTGAACTTTGCTGCCAGCCGCGAAAGCGAAAATAACCAAGATCGAGCGTCTAGGATTTACTTGTCAATAGCTCGCCTGGGAAACATCCAGAGAAGTCAAAGACAGTGCTTCTATACTAATTGCCAGGCGCTGAGACGAATGCCACCAAGATCGAGCGTCTATGACTTACGGTTCAAGAATTAGCCTCAGCAACAGTGGGAAACAGTGTTTCTATACTAATTGCCAGGCGCTGAGACGAATGCCGCCAAGATCGAGCTTCTATGACTTACGGTTCAAGAATTAGCCTCAGAAACAGTGGTTCTGAACATGCTGCCAATAGCTCACCTGGGAAACATCCAGAGAAGTCCAAGATAGTGTTTTTAGACTGGCTGCCACAAGCTGAAACGAATGCAGCCAAGAGCGAGCGTCTGTGACTTACGGTTCAAGAGTTATTCACAGAAACATGGTTCTGAACTTTGCTGCCAGCCGCGAAAGCGAAAATAACCAAGATCGAGCGTCTAGGATTTACTTGTCAATAGCTCGCCTGGGAAACATCCAGTGAAGTCAAAGACAGTGCTTCTATACTAATTGCCAGACGCTGAGACGAATGCAGCCAAGATCGAGCGTCTATGACTTACGGTTCAAGAATTAGCCTCAGAAACAGTGGTTCTGAACATGCTGCCAATAGCTCGCCTGGGAAACATCCAGAGAAGTCCAAGATAGTGTTTTTTAGACTGGCTGCCACGAGCTGAAACGAATGCAGCCAAGAGCGAGCGTTTGTGACTTACGGTTCAAGAGTTATTCACAGAAACATGGTTCTGAACTTTGCTGCCAGCCGCGAAAGCGAAAGCAACCAAGATCGAGCGTCTAGGACTTACTTGTGAATAGCTCGCCTGGAATACATCCAGAGAAGTCAAAGACAGTGCTTCCATACTAATTGCCAGGCGCTGAGACGAATGCCGCCAAGATCAAGCGTCTAAGACTTACGGTTCAAGAATTAGCCTCAGAAACAGTGGGAAACAGTGATTCTATACAAATTGCCAGGCGCTGAGACGAATGCCGCCAAGATCGAGCGTCTATGACTTACGGTTCAAGAATTAGCCTCAGAAACAGTGGTTCTGAACATGCTGCCAATAGCTCGCCTGGGAAACATCCAGAGAAGTCCAAGATTGTGTTTTTTTAGACTGGCTGCCACGAGCTGAAACGAATGCAGCCAAGAGCGAGCGTCTGTGACTTACGGTTCAAGAGTTATTCACAGAAACATGGTTCTGAACTTTGCTGCTAGCCGCGAAAGCGAAAATAACCAAGATCGAGCGTCTAGGATTTACTTGTCATTAGCTCGCCTGGGAAACATCCAGAGAAGTCAAAGACAGTGCTTCTATACTAATTGCCAGGCGCTGAGACGAATGCCGCCAAGATCGAGCGTCTATGACTTACGGTTCAAGAATTAGCCTCAGAAACAGTGGTTCTGAACATGCTGCCAATAGCTCGCCTGGGAAACATCCAGAGAAGTCCAAGATAGTGTTTTTTAGACTGGCTGCCACGAGCTGAAACGAATGCAGCCAAGAGCGAGCGTCTGTGACTTACGGTTCAAGAGTTATTCACAGAAACATGGTTCTGAACTTTGCTGCCAGCCGCGAAAGCGAAAATAACCAAGATCGAGCGTCTAGGATTTACTTGTCAATAGCTCGCCTGGGAAACATCCAGAGAAGTCAAAGACAGTGCTTCTATACTAATTGCCAGGCGCTGAGGCGAATGCCGCCAAGATCTAGCGTCTATGACTTACGGTTCAAGAATTAGCCTCAGAAACAGTGGGAAACAGTGCTTCTATACTAATTGCCAGGCGCTGAGACGAATGCAGCCAAGCTCGAGCGTCTAAGACTTACGGTTCAAGAATTAGCCTCAGAAACAGTGGTTCTGAACATGCTGCCAATAGCTCGCCTGGGAAACATCCAGAGAAGTCCAAGATAGTGTTTTTTAGACTGGCTGCCACGAGCTGAAACGAATGCAACCAAGAGCGAGCGTCTGTGACTTACGGTTCAATAGTTATTCACAGAAACATGGTTCTGAACTTTGCTGCCAGCCGCGAAAGCGAAAGTAACCAAGATCGAGCGTCTAGGATTTACTTGTCAATAGCTCGCCTGGGAAACATCCAGAGAAGTCAAATACAGTGCCTCTATACTAATTGCCAGGCGCTGAGACGAATGCCGCCAAGATCGAGCGTCTAAGACTTACGGTTCAAGAATTAGCCTCAGAAACACTTGGAAACAGTGATTCTATACTAATTGCCAGGCGCTGAGTCGAATGCAGCCAAGATCGAGCGTCTATGACTTACGGTTCAAGAATTAGCCTCAGAAACAGTGGTTCTGAACATGCTGCCAATAGCTCGCCTGGGAAACATCCAGAGAAGTCCAAGATAGTGTTTTTTTAGACTGGCTGCCACGAGCTGAAACGAATGCAGCCAAGAGCGAGCGTCTGTGACTTACGGTTCAAGAGTTATTCACAGAAACATGGTTCTGAACTTTGTTGCCAGCCGCGAAAGCGAAAATAACCAAGATCGAGCGTCTAGGATTTACTTGTCAATAGCTCGCCTGGGAAACATCCAGAGAAGTCAAAGACAGTGCTTCTATACTAATTGTCAGGCGCTGAGACGAATGCCGCCAAGATCGAGCGTCTATGACTTACGGTTCAAGAATTAGCCTCAGAAACAGTGGTTCTGAACATGCTGCTAATAGCTCGCCTGGGAAACATCCAGAGAAGTCCAATATAGTGTTTTTTAGACTGGCTGCCACGAGCTGAAACGAATGCAGCCAAGAGCGAGCGTCTGTGACTTACGGTTCAAAGGTTATTCACAGAAACATGGTTCTGAACTTTGCTTCCAGCCGCGAAAGCGAAAGCAACCAAGATCGAGCGTCTAGGATTTACTTGTGAATAGCTCGCCTGGAATACATCCAGAGAAGTCAAAGACAGTGCTTCTATACTAATTGCCAGGCGCTGAGACGAATGCCGCCAAGATCAAGTGTCTAAGACTTACGGTTCAAGAATTAGCCTCAGAAACAGTGGGAAACAGTAATTCTATACTAATTGCCAGGCGCTGAGACGAATGCCGCCAAGAACGAGCGTCTATGACTTACGGTTCAAGAATTAGCCTCAGAAACAGTGGTTCTGAACATGCTGCCAATAGCTCGCCTGGGAAACATCCAGAGAAGTCCAAGATAGTGTTTTTTTAGACTGGCTGCCACGAGCTGAAACGAATGCAGCCAAGAGCGAGCGTCTGTGACTTACGGTTCAAAAGTCATTCACAGAAACATGGTTCTGAACTTTGCAGCCAGCCGCGAAAGCGAAAATAACCAAGATCGAGCGTCTAGGATTTACTTGTCAATAGCTCGCCTGGGAAACATCCAGAGAAGTCAAAGACAGTGCTTCTATACTAATTGCCAGGCGCTGAGACGAATGCCGCCAAGATCGAGCGTCTATGACTTACGGTTCAAGAATTAGCCTCAGAAACAGTGGTTCTGAACATGCTGCCAATAGCTCGACTGGGAAACATCCAGAGAAGTCCAAGATAGTGTTTTTTAGACTGGCTGCCACGAGCTGAAACGAATGCAACCAAGAGCGAGCGTCTGTGACTTACGGTTCATTAGTTATTCACAGAAACATGGTTCTGAACTTTGCTGCCAGCCGCGAAAGCGAAAGCAACCAAGATCGAGCGTCTAGGATTTACTTGTGAATAGCTCGCCTGGAATACATCCAGAGAAGTCAAAGACAGTGCTTCTATACTAATTGCCTGGCGCTGAGACGAATGCCTCCAAGATCGAGCGTCTAAGACTTACAATTCAAGAATTAGCCTCAGAAACACTGGGAAACAGTGTTTCTATACTAATTGCCAGGCGCTGAGACGAATGCCGCCAAGATCGAGCTTCTATGACTTACGGTTCAAGAATTAGCCTCAGAAACAGTGGTTCTGAACATGCTGCCAATAGCTCACCTGGGAAACATCCAGAGAAGTCCAAGATAGTGTTTTTTAGACTGGCTGCCACAAGCTGAAACGAATGCAGCCAAGAGCGAGCGTATGTGACTTACGGTTCAAGAGTTATTCATAGAAACATGGTTCTGAACTTTGCTGCCAGCCGCGAAAGCGAAAATAACCAAGATCGAGCGTCTAGGATTTACTTGTCAATAGCTCGCCTGGGAAACATCCAGTGAAGTCAAAGACAGTGCTTCCATACTAATTGCCAGGCGCTGAGACGAATGCCGCCAAGATCGAGCGTCTATGACTTACGGTTCAAGAATTAGCCTCAGAAACAGTGGTTCTGAACATGCTGCCAATAGCTCGCCTGGGAAACATCCAGAGAAGTTCAAGATAGTGTTTTTTAGACTGGCTGCCACGAGCTGAAACGAATGCAGCCAAGAGCGAGCGTCTGTGACTTACGGCTCAAGAGTTATTCACAGAAACATGGTTCTGAACTTTGCTGCCAGCCGCGAAAGCGAAAGCAACCAAGATCGAGCGTCTAGGATTTACTTGTGAATAGCTCGCCTGGAATACATCCAGAGAAGTCAAAGACAGTGCTTCTATACTAATTGCCAGGCGCTGAGACGAATGCCGCCAAGATCAAGCGTCTAAGACTTACGGTTCAAGAATTAGCCTCAGAAACAGTGGGAAACAGTGATTCTATACTAATTGCCAGGCGCTGAGACGAATGCCGCCAAGATCGAGCGTCTATGACTTACGGTTCAAGAATTAGCCTCAGAAACAGTGGTTCTGAACATGCTGCCAATAGCTCGCCTGGGAAACATCCAGAGAAGTCCAAGATAGTGTTTTTTTAGACTGGCTGCCACGAGCTGAAACGAATGCAGCCAAGAGCGAGCGTCTGTGACTTACGGTTCAAAAGTCATTCACAGAAACATGGTTCTGAACTTTGCTGCCAGCCGCGAAAGCGAAAATAACCAAGATCGAGCGTCTAGGATTTACTTGTCAATAGCTCGCCTGGGAAACATCCAGAGAAGTCAAAGACAGTGCTTCTATACTAATTGCCAGGCGCTGAGACGAATGCCACCAAGATCGAGCGTCTATGACTTACGGTTCAAGAATTAGCCTCAGCAACAGTGGGAAACAGTGTTTCTATACTAATTGCCAGGCGCTGAGACGAATGCCGCCAAGATCGAGCTTCTATGACTTACGGTTCAAGAATTAGCCTCAGAAACAGTGGTTCTGAACATGCTGCCAATAGCTCGCCTGGGAAAC
>NW_027463656.1:0-66909 GCF_050947455.1 Rhinoderma darwinii | reverse complement strand
TAAGTCCTAGACGCTCGCTCTTGGCTGCATTCGATTCAGCTCGTGGCAGCCAGTCTAAAAAACACTATCTTGGACTTCTCTGCATGTTCCTAAGGCAAATGTTTCTAAAGCTAATTCTTGAACCGTAAGTCCTAGACGCTCGATCTTGGCGGCATTCGTCTCAGCGCCTGGCAATTAGTATAGGAGCACTGTGTTTGACTTCTCTGGATGTTTCCCAGGCGAGTTATTGACAAGTAAATCCTAGACGCTCGATCTTGGTTATTTTCGCTTTCGCGGCTGGCAGTAAAAGAACCATGTTTCTGTGAATAACTCCTGAACCGTAAGTCCTAGACGCTCGCTCTTGGCTGCATTCGATTCAGCTCGTGGCAGCCAGTCTAAAAAACACTATCTTGGACTTCTCTGCATGTTTCCCAGGCGAGCAATTGGCAGCATGTTCAGAACCATGTTTCTGTGAATAACTCCTGAACCGTAAGTCACAGACGCTCGCTCTTGGCTGCATTCGATTCAGCTCGTGGCAGCCAGTCTAAAAAACACTATCTTGGACTTCTCTGCATGTTCCTAAGGCAAATGTTTCTAAAGCTAATTCTTGAACCGTAAGTCCTAGACGCTCGATCTTGGCGGCATTCGTCTCAGCGCCTGGCAATTAGTATAGGAGCACTGTGTTTGACTTCTCTGGATGTTTCCCAGGCGAGTTATTGACAAGTAAATCCTAGACGCTCGATCTTGGTTATTTTCGCTTTCGCGGCTGGCAGTAAAAGAACCATGTTTCTGTGAATAACTCCTGAACCGTAAGTCCTAGACGCTCGCTCTTGGCTGCATTCGATTCAGCTCGTGGCAGCCAGTCTAAAAAACACTATCTTGGACTTCTCTGCATGTTTCCCAGGCGAGCAATTGGCAGCATGTTCAGAACCATGTTTCTGGAATAACTCCTGAACCGTAAGTCCTAGACGCTCGCTCTTGGCTGCATTCGATTCAGCTCGTGGCAGCCAGTCTAAAAAACACTATCTTGGACTTCTCTGCATGTTTCCCAGGCGAGCAATTGGCAGCATGTTCAGAACCATGTTTCTGAGGCTAATTCCTTAACCGTAAGTCCTAGACGCTCGATCTTGGCGGCATTCGTCTCAGCGCCTGGCAATTAGTATAGGAGCACTGTGTTTGACTTCTCTGGATGTTTCCCAGGCGAGTTATTGACAAGTAAATCCTAGACGCTCGATCTTGGTTATTTTCGCTTTCGCGGCTGGCAGTAAAAGAACCATGTTTCTGTGAATAACTCCTGAACCGTAAGTCCTAGACGCTCGCTCTTGGCTGCATTCGATTCAGCTCGTGGCAGCCAGTCTAAAAAACACTATCTTGGACTTCTCTGCATGTTTCCCAGGCGAGCAATTGGCAGCATGTTCAGAACCATGTTTCTGTGAATAACTCCTGAACCGTAAGTCCTAGACGCTCGCTCTTGGCTGCATTCGATTCAGCTCGTGGCAGCCAGTCTAAAAACACTATCTTGGACTTCTCTGCATGTTTCCCAGGCGAGCAATTGGCAGCATGTTCAGAACCATGTTTCTGAGGCTAATTCCTTAACCGTAAGTCCTAGACGCTCGATCTTGGCGGCATTCGTCTCAGCGCCTGGCAATTAGTATAGGAGCACTGTGTTTGACTTCTCTGGATGTTTCCCAGGCGAGTTATTGACAAGTAAATCCTAGACGCTCGATCTTGGTTATTTTCGCTTTCGCGGCTGGCAGTAAAAGAACCATGTTTCTGTGAATAACTCCTGAACCGTAAGTCACAGACGCTCGCTCTTGGCTGCATTCGATTCAGCTCGTGGCAGCCAGTCTAAAAAACACTATCTTGGACTTCTCTGCATGTTTCCCAGGCGAGCAATTGGCAGCATGTTCAGAACCATGTTTCTGTGAATAACTCCTGAACCGTAAGTCCTAGACGCTCGCTCTTGGCTGCATTCGATTCAGCTCGTGGCAGCCAGTCTAAAAAAACACTATCTTGGACTTCTCTGCATGTTTCCCAGGCGAGCAATTGGCAGCATGTTCAGAACCATGTTTCTGTGAATAACTCCTGAACCGTAAGTCCTAGACGCTCGCTCTTGGCTGCATTCGATTCAGCTCGTGGCAGCCAGTCTAAAAAACACTATCTTGGACTTCTCTGCATGTTTCCCAGGCGAGCAATTGGCAGCATGTTCAGAACCATGTTTCTGTGAATAACTCCTGAACCGTAAGTCCTAGACGCTCGCTCTTGGCTGCATTCGATTCAGCTCGTGGCAGCCAGTCTAAAAAACACTATCTTGGACTTCTCTGCATGTTTCCCAGGCGAGCAATTGGCAGCATGTTCAGAACCATGTTTCTGTGAATAACTCCTGAACCGTAAGTCCTAGACGCTCGCTCTTGGCTGCATTCGATTCAGCTCGTGGCAGCCAGTCTAAAAAACACTATCTTGGACTTCTCTGCATGTTTCCCAGGCGAGCAATTGGCAGCATGTTCAGAACCATGTTTCTGAGGCTAATTCCTTAACCGTAAGTCCTAGACGCTCGATCTTGGCGGCATTCGTCTCAGCGCCTGGCAATTAGTATAGGAGCACTGTGTTTGACTTCTCTGGATGTTTCCCAGGCGAGTTATTGACAAGTAAATCCTAGACGCTCGATCTTGGTTATTTTCGCTTTCGCGGCTGGCAGTAAAAGAACCATGTTTCTGTGAATAACTCCTGAACCGTAAGTCCTAGACGCTCGCTCTTGGCTGCATTCGATTCAGCTCGTGGCAGCCAGTCTAAAAAACACTATCTTGGACTTCTCTGCATGTTTCCCAGGCGAGCAATTGGCAGCATGTTCAGAACCATGTTTCTGTGAATAACTCCTGAACCGTAAGTCACAGACGCTCGCTCTTGGCTGCATTCGATTCAGCTCGTGGCAGCCAGTCTAAAAAACACTATCTTGGACTTCTCTGCATGTTTCCCAGGCGAGCAATTGGCAGCATGTTCAGAACCATGTTTCTGTGAATAACTCCTGAACCGTAAGTCCTAGACGCTCGCTCTTGGCTGCATTCGATTCAGCTCGTGGCAGCCAGTCTAAAAAACACTATCTTGGACTTCTCTGCATGTTTCCCAGGCGAGCAATTGGCAGCATGTTCAGAACCATGTTTCTGAGGCTAATTCCTTAACCGTAAGTCCTAGACGCTCGATCTTGGCGGCATTCGTCTCAGCGCCTGGCAATTAGTATAGGAGCACTGTGTTTGACTTCTCTGGATGTTTCCCAGGCGAGTTATTGACAAGTAAATCCTAGACGCTCGATCTTGGTTATTTTCGCTTTCGCGGCTGGCAGTAAAAGAACCATGTTTCTGTGAATAACTCCTGAACCGTAAGTCCTAGACGCTCGCTCTTGGCTGCATTCGATTCAGCTCGTGGCAGCCAGTCTAAAAAACACTATCTTGGACTTCTCTGCATGTTTCCCAGGCGAGCAATTGGCAGCATGTTCAGAACCATGTTTCTGTGAATAACTCCTGAACCGTAAGTCCTAGACGCTCGCTCTTGGCTGCATTCGATTCAGCTCGTGGCAGCCAGTCTAAAAAACACTATCTTGGACTTCTCTGCATGTTTCCCAGGCGAGCAATTGGCAGCATGTTCAGAACCATGTTTCTGTGAATAACTCTTGAACCGTAAGTCCTAGACGCTCGCTCTTGGCTGCATTCGATTCAGCTCGTGGCAGCCAGTCTAAAAAACACTATCTTGGACTTCTCTGCATGTTTCCCAGGCGAGCAATTGGCAGCATGTTCAGAACCATGTTTCTGTGAATAACTCCTGAACCGTAAGTCACAGACGCTCGCTCTTGGCTGCATTCGATTCAGCTCGTGGCAAGCCAGTCTAAAAAACACTATCTTGGACTTCTCTGCATGTTCCTAAGGCAAATGTTTCTAAAGCTAATTCTTGAACCGTAAGTCCTAGACGCTCGATCTTGGCGGCATTCGTCTCAGCGCCTGGCAATTAGTATAGGAGCACTGTGTTTGACTTCTCTGGATGTTTCCCAGGCGAGTTATTGACAAGTAAATCCTAGACGCTCGATCTTGGTTATTTTCGCTTTCGCGGCTGGCAGTAAAAGAACCATGTTTCTGTGAATAACTCCTGAACCGTAAGTCCTAGACGCTCGCTCTTGGCTGCATTCGATTCAGCTCGTGGCAGCCAGTCTAAAAAACACTATCTTGGACTTCTCTGCATGTTTCCCAGGCGAGCAATTGGCAGCATGTTCAGAACCATGTTTCTGTGAATAACTCCTGAACCGTAAGTCCTAGACGCTCGCTCTTGGCTGCATTCGATTCAGCTCGTGGCAGCCAGTCTAAAAAACACTATCTTGGACTTCTCTGCATGTTTCCCAGGCGAGCAATTGGCAGCATGTTCAGAACCATGTTTCTGTGAATAACTCCTGAACCGTAAGTCCTAGACGCTCACTCTTGGCTGCATTCGATTCAGCTCGTGGCAGCCAGTCTAAAAAACACTATCTTGGACTTCTCTGCATGTTTCCCAGGCGAGCAATTGGCAGCATGTTCAGAACCATGTTTCTGTGAATAACTCCTGAACCGTAAGTCACAGACGCTCGCTCTTGGCTGCATTCGATTCAGCTCGTGGCAGCCAGTCTAAAAAACACTATCTTGGACTTCTCTGCATGTTCCTAAGGCAAATGTTTCTAAAGCTAATTCTTGAACCGTAAGTCCTAGACGCTCGATCTTGGCGGCATTCGTCTCAGCGCCTGGCAATTAGTATAGGAGCACTGTGTTTGACTTCTCTGGATGTTTCCCAGGCGAGTTATTGACAAGTAAATCCTAGACGCTCGATCTTGGTTATTTTCGCTTTCGCGGCTGGCAGTAAAAGAACCATGTTTCTGTGAATAACTCCTGAACCGTAAGTCCTAGACGCTCGCTCTTGTCTGCATTCGATTCAGCTCGTGGCAGCCAGTCTAAAAAACACTATCTTGGACTTCTCTGCATGTTTCCCAGGCGAGCAATTGGCAGCATGTTCAGAACCATGTTTCTGTGAATAACTCCTGAACCGTAAGTCCTAGACGCTCGCTCTTGGCTGCATTCGATTCAGCTCGTGGCAGCCAGTCTAAAAAACACTATCTTGGACTTCTCTGCATGTTTCCCCGGCGAGCAATTGGCAGCATGTTCAGAACCATGTTTCTGTGAATAACTCCTGAACCGTAAGTCCTAGACGCTCGCTCTTGGCTGCATTCGATTCAGCTCGTGGCAGCCAGTCTAAAAAACACTATCTTGGACTTCTCTGCATGTTTCCCAGGCGAGCAATTGGCAGCATGTTCAGAACCATGTTTCTGTGAATAACTCCTGAACCGTAAGTCACAGACGCTCGCTCTTGGCTGCTTTCGATTCAGCTCGTGGCAGCCAGTCTAAAAAACACTATCTTGGACTTCTCTGCATGTTCCTAAGGCAAATGTTTCTAAAGCTAATTCTTGAACCGTAAGTCCTAGACGCTCGATCTTGGCGGCATTCGTCTCAGCGCCTGGCAATTAGTATAGGAGCACTGTGTTTGACTTCTCTGGATGTTTCCCAGGCGAGTTATTGACAAGTAAATCCTAGACGCTCGATCTTGGTTATTTTCGCTTTCGCGGCTGGCAGTAAAAGAACCATGTTTCTGTGAATAACTCCTGAACCGTAAGTCCTAGACGCTCGCTCTTGGCTGCATTCGATTCAGCTCGTGGCAGCCAGTCTAAAAAACACTATCTTGGACTTCTCTGCATGTTTCCCAGGCGAGCAATTGGCAGCATGTTCAGAACCATGTTTCTGTGAATAACTCCTGAACCGTAAGTCCTAGACGCTCGCTCTTGGCTGCATTCGATTCAGCTCGTGGCAGCCAGTCTAAAAAACACTATCTTGGACTTCTCTGCATGTTTCCCAGGCGAGCAATTGGCAGCATGTTCAGAACCATGTTTCTGTGAATAACTCCTGAACCGTAAGTCCTAGACGCTCACTCTTGGCTGCATTCGATTCAGCTCGTGGCAGCCAGTCTAAAAAACACTATCTTGGACTTCTCTGCATGTTTCCCAGGCGAGCAATTGGCAGCATGTTCAGAACCATGTTTCTGTGAATAACTCCTGAACCGTAAGTCACAGACGCTCGCTCTTGGCTGCATTCGATTCAGCTCGTGGCAGCCAGTCTAAAAAACACTATCTTGGACTTCTCTGCATGTTCCTAAGGCAAATGTTTCTAAAGCTAATTCTTGAACCGTAAGTCCTAGACGCTCGATCTTGGCGGCATTCGTCTCAGCGCCTGGCAATTAGTATAGGAGCACTGTGTTTGACTTCTCTGGATGTTTCCCAGGCGAGTTATTGACAAGTAAATCCTAGACGCTCGATCTTGGTTATTTTCGCTTTCGCGGCTGGCAGTAAAAGAACCATGTTTCTGTGAATAACTCCTGAACCGTAAGTCCTAGACGCTCGCTCTTGGCTGCATTCGATTCAGCTCGTGGCAGCCAGTCTAAAAAACACTATCTTGGACTTCTCTGCATGTTTCCCAGGCGAGCAATTGGCAGCATGTTCAGAACCATGTTTCTGTGAATAACTCCTGAACCGTAAGTCCTAGACGCTCGCTCTTGGCTGCATTCGATTCAGCTCGTGGCAGCCAGTCTAAAAAACACTATCTTGGACTTCTCTGCATGTTTCCCCGGCGAGCAATTGGCAGCATGTTCAGAACCATGTTTCTGTGAATAACTCCTGAACCGTAAGTCCTAGACGCTCGCTCTTGGCTGCATTCGATTCAGCTCGTGGCAGCCAGTCTAAAAAACACTATCTTGGACTTCTCTGCATGTTTCCCAGGCGAGCAATTGGCAGCATGTTCAGAACCATGTTTCTGTGAATAACTCCTGAACCGTAAGTCACAGACGCTCGCTCTTGGCTGCTTTCGATTCAGCTCGTGGCAGCCAGTCTAAAAAACACTATCTTGGACTTCTCTGCATGTTCCTAAGGCAAATGTTTCTAAAGCTAATTCTTGAACCGTAAGTCCTAGACGCTCGATCTTGGCGGCATTCGTCTCAGCGCCTGGCAATTAGTATAGGAGCACTGTGTTTGACTTCTCTGGATGTTTCCCAGGCGAGTTATTGACAAGTAAATCCTAGACGCTCGATCTTGGTTATTTTCGCTTTCGCGGCTGGCAGTAAAAGAACCATGTTTCTGTGAATAACTCCTGAACCGTAAGTCCTAGACGCTCGCTCTTGGCTGCATTCGATTCAGCTCGTGGCAGCCAGTCTAAAAAACACTATCTTGGACTTCTCTGCATGTTTCCCAGGCGAGCAATTGGCAGCATGTTCAGAACCATGTTTCTGTGAATAACTCCTGAACCGTAAGTCCTAGACGCTCGCTCTTGGCTGCATTCGATTCAGCTCGTGGCAGCCAGTCTAAAAAACACTATCTTGGACTTCTCTGCATGTTTCCCAGGCGAGCAATTGGCAGCATGTTCAGAACCATGTTTCTGTGAATAACTCCTGAACCGTAAGTCCTAGACGCTCACTCTTGGCTGCATTCGATTCAGCTCGTGGCAGCCAGTCTAAAAAACACTATCTTGGACTTCTCTGCATGTTTCCCAGGCGAGCAATTGGCAGCATGTTCAGAACCATGTTTCTGTGAATAACTCCTGAACCGTAAGTCACAGACGCTCGCTCTTGGCTGCATTCGATTCAGCTCGTGGCAGCCAGTCTAAAAAACACTATCTTGGACTTCTCTGCATGTTCCTAAGGCAAATGTTTCTAAAGCTAATTCTTGAACCGTAAGTCCTAGACGCTCGATCTTGGCGGCATTCGTCTCAGCGCCTGGCAATTAGTATAGGAGCACTGTGTTTGACTTCTCTGGATGTTTCCCAGGCGAGTTATTGACAAGTAAATCCTAGACGCTCGATCTTGGTTATTTTCGCTTTCGCGGCTGGCAGTAAAAGAACCTTGTTTCTGTGAATAACTCCTGAACCGTAAGTCCTAGACGCTCGCTCTTGGCTGCATTCGATTCAGCTCGTGGCAGCCAGTCTAAAAAACACTATCTTGGACTTCTCTGCATGTTTCCCAGGCGAGCAATTGGCAGCATGTTCAGAACCATGTTTCTGTGAATAACTCCTGAACCGTAAGTCCTAGACGCTCGCTCTTGGCTGCATTCGATTCAGCTCGTGGCAGCCAGTCTAAAAAACACTATCTTGGACTTCTCTGCATGTTTCCCCGGCGAGCAATTGGCAGCATGTTCAGAACCATGTTTCTGTGAATAACTCCTGAACCGTAAGTCCTAGACGCTCGCTCTTGGCTGCATTCGATTCAGCTCGTGGCAGCCAGTCTAAAAAACACTATCTTGGACTTCTCTGCATGTTTCCCAGGCGAGCAATTGGCAGCATGTTCAGAACCATGTTTCTGTGAATAACTCCTGAACCGTAAGTCACAGACGCTCGCTCTTGGCTGCTTTCGATTCAGCTCGTGGCAGCCAGTCTAAAAAACACTATCTTGGACTTCTCTGCATGTTCCTAAGGCAAATGTTTCTAAAGCTAATTCTTGAACCGTAAGTCCTAGACGCTCGATCTTGGCGGCATTCGTCTCAGCGCCTGGCAATTAGTATAGGAGCACTGTGTTTGACTTCTCTGGATGTTTCCCAGGCGAGTTATTGACAAGTAAATCCTAGACGCTCGATCTTGGTTATTTTCGCTTTCGCGGCTGGCAGTAAAAGAACCATGTTTCTGTGAATAACTCCTGAACCGTAAGTCCTAGACGCTCGCTCTTGGCTGCATTCGATTCAGCTCGTGGCAGCCAGTCTAAAAAACACTATCTTGGACTTCTCTGCATGTTTCCCAGGCGAGCAATTGGCAGCATGTTCAGAACCATGTTTCTGTGAATAACTCCTGAACCGTAAGTCCTAGACGCTCGCTCTTGGCTGCATTCGATTCAGCTCGTGGCAGCCAGTCTAAAAAACACTATCTTGGACTTCTCTGCATGTTTCCCAGGCGAGCAATTGGCAGCATGTTCAGAACCATGTTTCTGTGAATAACTCCTGAACCGTAAGTCCTAGACGCTCACTCTTGGCTGCATTCGATTCAGCTCGTGGCAGCCAGTCTAAAAAACACTATCTTGGACTTCTCTGCATGTTTCCCAGGCGAGCAATTGGCAGCATGTTCAGAACCATGTTTCTGTGAATAACTCCTGAACCGTAAGTCACAGACGCTCGCTCTTGGCTGCATTCGATTCAGCTCGTGGCAGCCAGTCTAAAAAACACTATCTTGGACTTCTCTGCATGTTCCTAAGGCAAATGTTTCTAAAGCTAATTCTTGAACCGTAAGTCCTAGACGCTCGATCTTGGCGGCATTCGTCTCAGCGCCTGGCAATTAGTATAGGAGCACTGTGTTTGACTTCTCTGGATGTTTCCCAGGCGAGTTATTGACAAGTAAATCCTAGACGCTCGATCTTGGTTATTTTCGCTTTCGCGGCTGGCAGTAAAAGAACCTTGTTTCTGTGAATAACTCCTGAACCGTAAGTCCTAGACGCTCGCTCTTGGCTGCATTCGATTCAGCTCGTGGCAGCCAGTCTAAAAAACACTATCTTGGACTTCTCTGCATGTTTCCCAGGCGAGCAATTGGCAGCATGTTCAGAACCATGTTTCTGTGAATAACTCCTGAACCGTAAGTCCTAGACGCTCGCTCTTGGCTGCATTCGATTCAGCTCGTGGCAGCCAGTCTAAAAAACACTATCTTGGACTTCTCTGCATGTTCCTAAGGCAAATGTTTCTAAAGCTAATTCTTGAACCGTAAGTCCTAGACGCTCGATCTTGGCGGCATTCGTCTCAGCGCCTGGCAATTAGTATAGGAGCACTGTGTTTGACTTCTCTGGATGTTTCCCAGGCGAGTTATTGACAAGTAAATCCTAGACGCTCGATCTTGGTTATTTTCGCTTTCGCGGCTGGCAGTAAAAGAACCATGTTTCTGTGAATAACTCCTGAACCGTAAGTCCTAGACGCTCGCTCTTGGCTGCATTCGATTCAGCTCGTGGCAGCCAGTCTAAAAAACACTATCTTGGACTTCTCTGCATGTTTCCCAGGCGAGCAATTGGCAGCATGTTCAGAACCATGTTTCTGTGAATAACTCCTGAACCGTAAGTCCTAGACGCTCGCTCTTGGCTGCATTCGATTCAGCTCGTGGCAGCCAGTCTAAAAAACACTATCTTGGACTTCTCTGCATGTTTCCCCGGCGAGCAATTGGCAGCATGTTCAGAACCATGTTTCTGTGAATAACTCCTGAACCGTAAGTCCTAGACGCTCGCTCTTGGCTGCATTCGATTCAGCTCGTGGCAGCCAGTCTAAAAAACACTATCTTGGACTTCTCTGCATGTTTCCCAGGCGAGCAATTGGCAGCATGTTCAGAACCATGTTTCTGTGAATAACTCCTGAACCGTAAGTCACAGACGCTCGCTCTTGGCTGCTTTCGATTCAGCTCGTGGCAGCCAGTCTAAAAAACACTATCTTGGACTTCTCTGCATGTTCCTAAGGCAAATGTTTCTAAAGCTAATTCTTGAACCGTAAGTCCTAGACGCTCGATCTTGGCGGCATTCGTCTCAGCGCCTGGCAATTAGTATAGGAGCACTGTGTTTGACTTCTCTGGATGTTTCCCAGGCGAGTTATTGACAAGTAAATCCTAGACGCTCGATCTTGGTTATTTTCGCTTTCGCGGCTGGCAGTAAAAGAACCATGTTTCTGTGAATAACTCCTGAACCGTAAGTCCTAGACGCTCGCTCTTGGCTGCATTCGATTCAGCTCGTGGCAGCCAGTCTAAAAAACACTATCTTGGACTTCTCTGCATGTTTCCCAGGCGAGCAATTGGCAGCATGTTCAGAACCATGTTTCTGTGAATAACTCCTGAACCGTAAGTCCTAGACGCTCGCTCTTGGCTGCATTCGATTCAGCTCGTGGCAGCCAGTCTAAAAAACACTATCTTGGACTTCTCTGCATGTTTCCCAGGCGAGCAATTGGCAGCATGTTCAGAACCATGTTTCTGTGAATAACTCCTGAACCGTAAGTCCTAGACGCTCGCTCTTGGCTGCATTCGATTCAGCTCGTGGCAGCCAGTCTAAAAAACACTATCTTGGACTTCTCTGCA
Organism: Rhinoderma darwinii; assembly: GCF_050947455.1. Lineage (NCBI taxonomy): Eukaryota > Metazoa > Chordata > Amphibia > Anura > Rhinodermatidae > Rhinoderma > Rhinoderma darwinii. The sequence continues at coordinate 55,798 of NW_027463656.1, read as the reverse complement.
TGTTTCCCAGGCGAGCAATTGGCAGCATGTTCAGAACCATGTTTCTGTGAATAACTCCTGAACCGTAAGTCCTAGACGCTCGCTCTTGGCTGCATTCGATTCAGCTCGTGGCAGCCAGTCTAAAAAACACTATCTTGGACTTCTCTGCATGTTTCCCAGGCGAGCAATTGGCAGCATGTTCAGAACCATGTTTCTGTGAATAACTCCTGAACCGTAAGTCACAGACGCTCGCTCTTGGCTGCTTTCGATTCAGCTCGTGGCAGCCAGTCTAAAAAACACTATCTTGGACTTCTCTGCATGTTCCTAAGGCAAATGTTTCTAAAGCTAATTCTTGAACCGTAAGTCCTAGACGCTCGATCTTGGCGGCATTCGTCTCAGCGCCTGGCAATTAGTATAGGAGCACTGTGTTTGACTTCTCTGGATGTTTCCCAGGCGAGTTATTGACAAGTAAATCTTAGACGCTCGATCTTGGTTATTTTCGCTTTCGCGGCTGGCAGTAAAAGAACCATGTTTCTGTGAATAACTCCTGAACCGTAAGTCCTAGACGCTCGCTCTTGGCTGCATTCGATTCAGCTCGTGGCAGCCAGTCTAAAAAACACTATCTTGGACTTCTCTGCATGTTTCCCAGGCGAGCAATTGGCAGCATGTTCAGAACCATGTTTCTGTGAATAACTCCTGAACCGTAAGTCCTAGACGCTCGCTCTTGGCTGCATTCGATTCAGCTCGTGGCAGCCAGTCTAAAAAACACTATCTTGGACTTCTCTGCATGTTTCCCCGGCGAGCAATTGGCAGCATGTTCAGAACCATGTTTCTGTGAATAACTCCTGAACCGTAAGTCCTAGACGCTCGCTCTTGGCTGCATTCGATTCAGCTCGTGGCAGCCAGTCTAAAAAACACTATCTTGGACTTCTCTGCATGTTTCCCAGGCGAGCAATTGGCAGCATGTTCAGAACCATGTTTCTGTGAATAACTCCTGAACCGTAAGTCACAGACGCTCGCTCTTGGCTGCTTTCGATTCAGCTCGTGGCAGCCAGTCTAAAAAACACTATCTTGGACTTCTCTGCATGTTCCTAAGGCAAATGTTTCTAAAGCTAATTCTTGAACCGTAAGTCCTAGACGCTCGATCTTGGCGGCATTCGTCTCAGCGCCTGGCAATTAGTATAGGAGCACTGTGTTTGACTTCTCTGGATGTTTCCCAGGCGAGTTATTGACAAGTAAATCCTAGACGCTCGATCTTGGTTATTTTCGCTTTCGCGGCTGGCAGTAAAAGAACCATGTTTCTGTGAATAACTCCTGAACCGTAAGTCCTAGACGCTCGCTCTTGGCTGCATTCGATTCAGCTCGTAGCAGCCAGTCTAAAAAACACTATCTTGGACTTCTCTGCATGTTTCCCAGGCGAGCAATTGGCAGCATGTTCAGAACCATGTTTCTGTGAATAACTCCTGAACCGTAAGTCCTAGACGCTCGCTCTTGGCTGCATTCGATTCAGCTCGTGGCAGCCAGTCTAAAAAACACTATCTTGGACTTCTCTGCATGTTTCCCAGGCGAGCAATTGGCAGCATGTTCAGAACCATGTTTCTGTGAATAACTCCTGAACCGTAAGTCCTAGACGCTCGCTCTTGGCTGCATTCGATTCAGCTCGTGGCAGCCAGTCTAAAAAACACTATCTTGGACTTCTCTGCATGTTTCCCAGGCGAGCAATTGGCAGCATGTTCAGAACCATGTTTCTGTGAATAACTCCTGAACCGTAAGTCCTAGACGCTCGCTCTTGGCTGCATTCGATTCAGCTCGTGGCAGCCAGTCTAAAAAACACTATCTTGGACTTCTCTGCATGTTTCCCAGGCGAGCAATTGGCAGCATGTTCAGAACCATGTTTCTGTGAATAACTCCTGAACCGTAAGTCACAGACGCTCGCTCTTGGCTGCTTTCGATTCAGCTCGTGGCAGCCAGTCTAAAAAACACTATCTTGGACTTCTCTGCATGTTCCTAAGGCAAATGTTTCTAAAGCTAATTCTTGAACCGTAAGTCCTAGACGCTCGATCTTGGCGGCATTCGTCTCAGCGCCTGGCAATTAGTATAGGAGCACTCTGTTTGACTTCTCTGGATGTTTCCCAGGCGAGTTATTGACAAGTAAATCCTAGACGCTCGATCTTGGTTATTTTCGCTTTCGCGGCTGGCAGTAAAAGAACCATGTTTCTGTGAATAACTCCTGAACCGTAAGTCCTAGACGCTCGCTCTTGGCTGCATTCGATTCAGCTCGTGGCAGCCAGTCTAAAAAACACTATCTTGGACTTCTCTGCATGTTTCCCAGGCGAGCAATTGGCAGCATGTTCAGAACCATGTTTCTGTGAATAACTCCTGAACCGTAAGTCCTAGACGCTCGCTCTTGGCTGCATTCGATTCAGCTCGTGGCAGCCAGTCTAAAAAACACTATCTTGGACTTCTCTGCATGTTTCCCAGGCGAGCAATTGGCAGCATGTTCAGAACCATGTTTCTGTGAATAACTCCTGAACCGTAAGTCCTAGACGCTCGCTCTTGGCTGCATTCGATTCAGCTCGTGGCAGCCAGTCTAAAAAACACTATCGTGGACTTCTCTGCATGTTTCCCAGGCGAGCAATTGGCAGCATGTTCAGAACCATGTTTCTGTGAATAACTCCTGAACCGTAAGTCCTAGACGCTCGCTCTTGGCTGCATTCGATTCAGCTCGTGGCAGCCAGTCTAAAAAACACTATCTTGGACTTCTCTGCATGTTTCCCAGGCGAGCAATTGGCAGCATGTTCAGAACCATGTTTCTGTGAATAACTCCTGAACCGTTAGTCACAGACGCTCGCTCTTGGCTGCATTCGATTCAGCTCGTGGCAGCCAGTCTAAAAAACACTATCTTGGACTTCTCTGCATGTTCCTAAGGCAAATGTTTCTAAAGCTAATTCTTGAACCGTAAGTCCTAGACGCTCGATCTTGGCGGCATTCGTCTCAGCGCCTGGCAATTAGTATAGGAGCACTGTGTTTGACTTCTCTGGATGTTTCCCAGGCGAGTTATTGACAAGTAAATCCTAGACGCTCGATCTTGGTTATTTTCGCTTTCGCGGCTGGCAGTAAAAGAACCATGTTTCTGTGAATAACTCCTGAACCGTAAGTCCTAGACGCTCGCTCTTGGCTGCATTCGATTCAGCTCGTGGCAGCCAGTCTAAAAAACACTATCTTGGACTTCTCTGCATGTTTCCCAGGCGAGCAATTGGCAGCATGTTCAGAACCATGTTTCTGTGAATAACTCCTGAACCGTAAGTCCTAGACGCTCGCTCTTGGCTGCATTCGATTCAGCTCGTGGCAGCCAGTCTAAAAAACACTATCTTGGACTTCTCTGCATGTTTCCCAGGCGAGCAATTGGCAGCATGTTCAGAACCATGTTTCTGTGAATAACTCCTGAACCGTAAGTCCTAGACGCTCGCTCTTGGCTGCATTCGATTCAGCTCGTGGCAGCCAGTCTAAAAAAACACTATCTTGGACTTCTCTGCATGTTTCCCAGGCGAGCAATTGGCAGCATGTTCAGAACCATGTTTCTGTGAATAACTCCTGAACCGTAAGTCACAGACGCTCGCTCTTGGCTGCATTCGATTCAGCTCGTGGCAGCCAGTCTAAAAAACACTATCTTGGACTTCTCTGCATGTTCCTAAGGCAAATGTTTCTAAAGCTAATTCTTGAACCGTAAGTCCTAGACGCTCGATCTTGGCGGCATTCGTCTCAGCGCCTGGCAATTAGTATAGGAGCACTGTGTTTGACTTCTCTGGATGTTTCCCAGGCGAGTTATTGACAAGTAAATCCTAGACGCTCGATCTTGGTTATTTTCGCTTTCGCGGCTGGCAGTAAAAGAACCATGTTTCTGTGAATAACGCCTGAACCGTAAGTCCTAGACGCTCGCTCTTGGCTGCATTCGATTCAGCTCGTGGCAGCCAGTCTAAAAAACACTATCTTGGACTTCTCTGCATGTTTCCCAGGCGAGCAATTGGCAGCATGTTCAGAACCATGTTTCTGTGAATAACTCCTGAACCGTAAGTCCTAGACGCTCGCTCTTGGCTGCATTCGATTCAGCTCGTGGCAGCCAGTCTAAAAAACACTATCTTGGACTTCTCTGCATGTTTCCCAGGCGAGCAATTGGCAGCATGTTCAGAACCATGTTTCTGTGAATAACTCCTGAACCGTAAGTCCTAGACGCTCGCTCTTGGCTGCATTCGATTCAGCTCGTGGCAGCCAGTCTAAAAAACACTATCTTGGACTTCTCTGCATGTTTCCCAGGCGAGCAATTGGCAGCATGTTCAGAACCATGTTTCTGTGAATAACTCCTGAACCGTAAGTCACAGACGCTCGCTCTTGGCTGCATTCGATTCAGCTCGTGGCAGCCAGTCTAAAAAACACTATCTTGGACTTCTCTGCATGTTCCTAAGGCAAATGTTTCTAAAGCTAATTCTTGAACCGTAAGTCCTAGACGCTCGATCTTGGCGGCATTCGTCTCTGCGCCTGGCAATTAGTATAGGAGCACTGTGTTTGACTTCTCTGGATGTTTCCCAGGCGAGTTATTGACAAGTAAATCCTAGACGCTCGATCTTGGTTATTTTCGCTTTCGCGGCTGGCAGTAAAAGAACCATGTTTCTGTGAATAACTCCTGAACCGTAAGTCCTAGACGCTCGCTCTTGGCTGCATTCGATTCAGCTCGTGGCAGCCAGTCTAAAAAACACTATCTTGGACTTCTCTGCATGTTTCCCAGGCGAGCAATTGGCAGCATGTTCAGAACCATGTTTCTGTGAATAACTCCTGAACCGTAAGTCCTAGACGCTCGCTCTTGGCTGCATTCGATTCAGCTCATGGCAGCCAGTCTAAAAAACACTATCTTGGACTTCTCTGCATGTTCCTAAGGCAAATGTTTCTAAAGCTAATTCTTGAACCGTAAGTCCTAGACGCTCGATCTTGGCGGCATTCGTCTCAGCGCCAGGCAATTAGTATAGGAGCACTGTGTTTGACTTCTCTGGATGTTTCCCAGGCGAGTTATTGACAAGTAAATCCTAGACGCTCGATCTTGGTTATTTTCGCTTTCGCGGCTGGCAGTAAAAGAACCATGTTTCTGTGAATAACTCCTGAACCGTAAGTCCTAGACGCTCGCTCTTGGCTGCATTCGATTCAGCTCGTGGCAGCCAGTCTAAAAAACACTATCTTGGACTTCTCTGCTTGTTTCCCAGGCGAGCAATTGGCAGCATGTTCAGAACCATGTTTCTGTGAATAACTCCTGAACCGTAAGTCCTAGACGCTCGCTCTTGGCTGCATTCGATTCAGCTCGTGGCAGCCAGTCTAAAAAACACTATCTTGGACTTCTCTGCATGTTTCCCAGGCGAGCAATTGGCAGCATGTTCAGAACCATGTTTCTGTGAATCAAAACAGGAATGCCAACAGGCAAGCAAAAACCCTTATTTCCTGACTACCCACAATTAATTAGGAAAATAAACTAACAAATTTTATTAAGCTACGTGTAGCAAAGAGACAGACCACATAAACGTCAGTTTAAAATTATCACTGTCACAGTGCCGAAGTGAAAGTGAAAATCAGCCAGCTGGAAGGCTCGGCAAATCATTCAAACGGCCAAGGTGAACACTGACTGAATTGAAGTCAGCTTGCAAGATAGAAGCCACATTTGGTAAATAGGCATTAAATTCGGCTAGGACAGGAATTAAAAACACACTTTAAAGCCCCCCCGACATGTTTCGCTAACTAGTAGCGTCCTCAGGGGTACATGGGGCTAATGGCGACGCGGCGAGAAAACGGAAGCCTTTATGGCAACATGGAGTGACGTAAATGGGAGGCGTGTAGAGGAACGGGCTGCCAATCAGCCACCTCAGGACATCGCAAAGAACAGATGATACTGCCCGGCCAATAGAGATCATCCTATTGAGGAACCAATAGGAGGCAACAAGCGATATGGATACACTGTCGATACAAACAAACTAGTCAGTGATGACACGCATGCGTAGTAGGTCATAGCAGGGACTTAGAAAAATGCTGAGAGAAAACACCAATACATCAGGAATCGGCGCAAGCGCCGTAGCTGACAAAATGGACATAGAGTAGACGCCCCGTGATAAACTCCCTTAGAATAGCCGCGCATGCGCCATGGCACATAATGGGCACTTAGAAAAATGATGAGCTCCAGGGCAGCAGCCGAAAGCATCGCATGTCAGCGCAGGCGCTGTGGCTGTCACTCAAGACTCAGAGCAGGCATATAATGATACCATCACAATAGCAACACGCGTGCGCAACAATATCCACATCGGACTTAGAAAAATACTCAGAAAGATAATGATAAAAGCAGAGTCGACACTGCCTGCTTTGGTATGGGAAAGGTGCACAATCGCAAACTGACATGATAGGGACTGAGAAAAGTGTAAACAGCCACGAAGACCTGACAAACCGGCATGCGAGCCGTAAGTGTCAGCTGGCCCCTAATAAAGGGAATAGTAATGTCCCCCGTTTTTGCAGGGGACACCCAGTCAGGGCTGCAGGAGCAGTCTACACTATATACAGCTGTGCAGATCCCTCCTACTCTCAGTCATGAACCCTAGTGACCACAGCACTCCTTTTTAGCCATAATGGTGTACCCATCAATGATAGGTGTATCCGATATCCCAATAGGGACAATACATATTCCGTATGTAGATGAATCATAAGTGTATATAATAAATATAATAGAACAAATTTAGTACCCGCGGCCGCACATTAAAAGACATATATGGTCGTAAATGGTGATTCCATAGTAAGATAAACCATAACATAAATAGAGATAGAACCACCCTACGAAAAGGGGGGGAGCAAAATTTTCATGATACTGGCGATTAATCGAATCCAAAAGCACCAACTGATCGTAAATGAGTATAAATAATACGAAAATAAAAAGAAAAGAAAATAACAATAGATAATGAAGACATCCACACAGTACATGAAGGGAAATGAACAACGGATCAAAGAAAGGCACTATAAGTGAAACCCTCATTTAATCCCTGAGGGGTCATGGTACCAAGACGATGGATCCAGCGTGCTTCCTCCTGTAGGAGTTTCTGATCCAAATTGCCAGCCCTGGGTCCCAGTTTTAGTTGTTCAATACCCCAAAATTGGAGCAGCTTGGGGTTGTCAGAATGGAACCTATGCATATGTCTAGAGAGAGTGGTATCCTCTTTCAAATTGATGGTACTAAGATGTCTCGATACTCTCCTCCTCAATTCCTGCAGAGTCTTACCGACATACAATTTCGGGCAGGGACATTTAGCCAAATAGATGATCCCGCTACTCTGGCAGTTAAGAAATTGCTTAATGTGATATAGTCTATTGTCTAAGGGGTTAGTGAAACTTCTAACTCTAGGCATCAGAGGACAAAAGGAACATCTACCGCAGGGATGGAAACCAGTTATAGGTGACTTTAACCATGTAGATGGTGTATTATGGGAAATAGGAGAATAATGGCTATGTACCAAAAAATCACGGAGATTTTTACCCCTGCGATAGGTAATAGCAGGATTGGCCGGGAGTACCTCCACTAAATCTGGGTCAGCGGTAAGGATCGACCAATGTTTTCTCAGAACGCCAACCACCTGAGAGGAGCACACGTCAAAAGTGCCAATGCAACGGATGGCATTGGACAATGGTGGCAATACGGATCCAGCACCTCTATCGGAGAGTAGTTCAGATCTCTGAGATGCCCTGGCCCTAGCATAGGCCCTATGGAGCCACTTTTTTGGATACCCCCGTGCCAAAAATTTATGGTAAAGACCATCACATTCTCTCTGAAAAGATGACTCATCGGAACAGTTGCGTTTGGCTCGTAGGTATTGGCCGATAGGTATCCCTCTCTTCAGGGCAGGTGGGTGATAGCTGTTCCAATGCAGGAAGCTATTAGTCGCTGTAGCTTTTCGAAATATATCGGTTTGGACACCGCCAACAGGATCCAGAGAGATCTTAAGGTCCAGGAAATCAATTACCCGATCGTTTATATCAAAAGTGAATTTCATACCGATAGAGTTGGTATTGAGCATAGACATGAAGTCAGTGAAAATGTTGACATCCCCATCCCAAAGGATGAGAATGTCATCAATATATCTACCCCAAAAGGAGATATGTGAGGTAAAGAAAAGTAGATCGTCGGAAAAAACAATGGTGTCTTCCCACCAACCCAGGAAAAGGTTGGCGTAGGAAGGTGCACAAACAGTGCCCATGGCCGTGCCTTTTATCTGATGATAATATTTGGCATCAAAAGTGAAAAAATTATGAGTGAGTAGAAAACGTAATAATGATAGAACAAAATTATTATGACGATGAAATTGTGTGCCTTTGGTGCTCAAAAAATATTCAACTGCATTGAGACCCAGGTCGTGCTGAATGTTAGTGTACAGGGACTCCACGTCTATGCTCGCCAACAAAGTGGTGGGGGTGACATTGATCTCCTGAATCCTGGTGACGGTGTCTTTAGTATCCTTAAGGTGAGATGACAGGGCAGAGACAAAAGGGGACAGAATCTCGTCCACGTAAAGACTTATGCCCTGTGTAAGGTTGTCGTTTCCCGACACTATAGGTCTTCCAGGGATGGGGTTCTTATTTTTATGGACCTTTGGTAAAGCGTAAAAGGTTGCAAGAGTGGGAGTGGGATTATACAGATGTTTAAATTCATCCAAAGTAATAAGATTACTACTCTTAGCATCGGTAAGTAGGTCAAACAGCTCTAATAGGTAGTTGGTCGTAGGGTTGCTTTTTAAGGTAGTATAAGTTGTATGATCACCTAGTAACCTATGGACCATGTCTGCATAATCCACACGGTCCATCACTACAATATTGCCTCCTTTATCCGAGGGCTTAAATACCAAATCCGCATTACCACATAAATCGTCCAACGCCATCCTCTCATCACTGCTAAGATTACCAAAGGCCATAGACCTGTCACCTCTCAAGCTTTTAAGGTCTTTACAGACCATTTTAACAAAAACATCAATATGTCCATACTGAGAGAAAGGGGGAGTAAGCTTGGATTTGGGGCGTAGCGACGAAAAGGGGCCAACCGCCTCAGAGACTCCATATTGGTTCTCCCGAAGGAGACTCTCAAGAGCCCTCATGGTGTTTTGCTCTTGGCGATCCTGACGGATACCATCCTGTATGGAACCCTTAAAATGCTTATGTAGGGCCAGTTTTCTCGCGAAAAGATTAATATCCTTTGCCCATGTGAATTCATTAAAAGGGGGTGCAGGGGTATATGAGAGTCCCCTTTGTAAGAGGGTCAACTGATGTGAGTTTAAACTGTATGAAGACAAATTGATTATATGCATATCGGCGTCGTTGGTGGTTGGTATGTTTGATTTTATGATTTGAGTCCCCAGTGCATATTGAGTGGTCCTAAAAAAGGAAATGTAGTAGAAGGGCCCATGGTAGTATTGGTACCATTGCCACCACTCGAAGCTGCAGCTGTGGTTGGTAACTGAGAGTTGCCCATCATGCTTGTGGCACTTTGGGCATAGGTAGGAACAGATGTAGATAAGACAGATGAAGAGTTGGAGACAGCAGGTGGACATGGTCTATTTCTAATCAGGGGTCCAATAGGCGGCTGCTTAGATACAGTAGAGATTTTCTTTGAAAAGCCAGGCCTGGTGTTCCTAACCTTACGCTTAGTACCTAGTCTGGGACTATCACCAGTAGATCTAGAAAATTCCGTACCCGAAGTATCCGATTCAGAGAAATCGGTATATACAGTAGTTTGTTTAGGGGTAGGGACAAAGCGTGTCCTATACGTATAGATTTGGCCTATATCGAAGTCCCTCCGATCCCGAATATATTTGCGATGTTTACGCTCCTTTATCTCACCCTGTAATTTCTCAATGTTTTTTTGTAGTTTAGCCTCTGATGCAGCGAATTCAGGACAGGACTGAAAGACCTGTATATCCGATATCTCTTTTTCAAGTTGAGCGCCAATTTTACTGTGGCTCTGCTTTTCGAATTCCAGCAAATACTGAAGCATCCGCAAGGAACTCTCAGTGAGAAGGTCCTCCCACCCCTTTGTGAAGGCAGTGTTGTCACGATGTGAGTTAGGTGTGATATTAATTCTAAGACCCCTATAGACAATCTTCTGCTGTATATAGGTCTCAAGACTGGCTATCTCCCAACAGGAGCGCACAAATTTTTGATACGTTTTCTGAAGGTCCCTAAACGCTGTATGGATGTCAAACTGATGCAATGGAATATTGTCAGTGGAAAAGACATAAGCCACCTCAGCGGACAGAGTCTCTATGTTGGGCTTCTTAGACAAAAAACCAGCCATATCAAATAAACAGTATGAAATATAAAGAGTTCCACAGTGGGAACAGGGTCAATAGGAAAGGGTAATTAACCCAGCAATATTAAACAGAGAGCAGTTGTGACCCAGGGCAGTCAGCAGGTAAAATATACAATCAAAACAGGAATGCCAACAGGCAAGCAAAAACCCTTATTTCCTGACTACCCACAATTAATTAGGAAAATAAACTAACAAATTTTATTAAGCTACGTGTAGCAAAGAGACAGACCACATAAACGTCAGTTTAAAATTATCACTGTCACAGTGCCGAAGTGAAAGTGAAAATCAGCCAGCTGGAAGGCTCGGCAAATCATTCAAACGGCCAAGGTGAACACTGACTGAATTGAAGTCAGCTTGCAAGATAGAAGCCACATTTGGTAAATAGGCATTAAATTCGGCTAGGACAGGAATTAAAAACACACTTTAAAGCCCCCCCGACATGTTTCGCTAACTAGTAGCGTCCTCAGGGGTACATGGGGCTAATGGCGACGCGGCGAGAAAACGGAAGCCTTTATGGCAACATGGAGTGACGTAAATGGGAGGCGTGTAGAGGAACGGGCTGCCAATCAGCCACCTCAGGACATCGCAAAGAACAGATGATACTGCCCGGCCAATAGAGATCATCCTATTGAGGAACCAATAGGAGGCAACAAGCGATATGGATACACTGTCGATACAAACAAACTAGTCAGTGATGACACGCATGCGTAGTAGGTCATAGCAGGGACTTAGAAAAATGCTGAGAGAAAACACCAATACATCAGGAATCGGCGCAAGCGCCGTAGCTGACAAAATGGACATAGAGTAGACGCCCCGTGATAAACTCCCTTAGAATAGCCGCGCATGCGCCATGGCACATAATGGGCACTTAGAAAAATGATGAGCTCCAGGGCAGCAGCAGAAAGCATCGCATGTCAGCGCAGGCGCTGTGGCTGTCACTCAAGACTCAGAGCAGGCATATAATGATACCATCACAATAGCAACACGCGTGCGCAACAATATCCACATCGGACTTAGAAAAATACTCAGAAAGATAATGATAAAAGCAGACCATGTCCACCTGCTGTCTCCAACTCTTCATCTGTCTTATCTACATCTGTTCCTACCTATGCCCAAAGTGCCACAAGCATGATGGGCAACTCTCAGTTACCAACCACAGCTGCAGCTTCGAGTGGTGGCAATGGTACCAATACTACCATGGGCCCTTCTACTACATTTCCTTTTTTAGGACCACTCAATATGCACTGGGGACTCAAATCATAAAATCAAACATACCAACCACCAACGACGCCGATATGCAGATAATCAATTTGTCTTCATACAGTTTAAACTCACATCAGTTGACCCTCTTACAAAGGGGACTCTCATATACCCCTGCACCCCCTTTTAATGAATTCACATGGGCAAAGGATATTAATCTTTTCGCGAGAAAACTGGCCCTACATAAGCATTTTAAGGGTTCCATACAGGATGGTATCCGTCAGGATCGCCAAGAGCAAAACACCATGAGGGCTCTTGAGAGTCTCCTTCGGGAGAACCAATATGGAGTCTCTGAGGCGGTTGGCCCCTTTTCGTCGCTACGCCCCAAATCCAAGCTTACTCCCCCTTTCTCTCAGTATGGACATATTGATGTTTTTGTTAAAATGGTCTGTAAAGACCTTAAAAGCTTGAGAGGTGACAGGTCTATGGCCTTTGGTAATCTTAGCAGTGATGAGAGGATGGCGTTGGACGATTTATGTGGTAATGCGGATTTGGTATTTAAGCCCTCGGATAAAGGAGGCAATATTGTAGTGATGGACCGTGTGGATTATGCAGACATGGTCCATAGGTTACTAGGTGATCATACAACTTATACTACCTTAAAAAGCAACCCTACGACCAACTACCTATTAGAGCTGTTTGACCTACTTACCGATGCTAAGAGTAGTAATCTTATTACTTTGGATGAATTTAAACGTCTGTATAATCCCACTCCCACTCTTGCAACCTTTTACGCTTTACCAAAGGTCCATAAAAATAAGAACCCCATCCCTGGAAGACCTATAGTGTCGGGAAACGACAACCTTACACAGGGCATAAGTCTTTACGTGGACGAGATTCTGTCCCCTTTTGTCTCTGCCCTGTCATCTCACCTTAAGGATACTAAAGACACCGTCACCAGGATTCAGGAGATCAATGTCACCCCCACCACTTTGTTGGCGAGCATAGACGTGGAGTCCCTGTACACTAACATTCAGCACGACCTGGGTCTCAATGCAGTTGAATATTTTTTGAGCACCAAAGGCACACAATTTCATCGTCATAATAATTTTGTTCTATCATTATTACGTTTTCTACTCACTCATAATTTTTTCACTTTTGATGCCAAATATTATCATCAGATAAAAGGCACGGCCATGGGCACTGTTTGTGCACCTTCCTACGCCAACCTTTTCCTGGGTTGGTGGGAAGACACCATTGTTTTTTCCGACGATCTACTTTTCTTTACCTCACATATCTCCTTTTGGGGTAGATATATTGATGACATTCTCATCCTTTGGGATGGGGATGTCAACATTTTCACTGACTTCATGTCTATGCTCAATACCAACTCTATCGGTATGAAATTCACTTTTGATATAAACGATCGGGTAATTGATTTCCTGGACCTTAAGATCTCTCTGGATCCTGTTGGCGGTGTCCAAACCGATATATTTCGAAAAGCTACAGCGACTAATAGCTTCCTGCATTGGAACAGCTATCACCCACCTGCCCTGAAGAGAGGGATACCTATCGGCCAATACCTACGAGCCAAACGCAACTGTTCCGATGAGTCATCTTTTCAGAGAGAATGTGATGGTCTTTACCATAAATTTTTGGCACGGGGGTATCCAAAAAAGTGGCTCCATAGGGCCTATGCTAGGGCCAGGGCATCTCAGAGATCTGAACTACTCTCCGATAGAGGTGCTGGATCCGTATTGCCACCATCGTCCAATGCCATCCGTTGCATTGGCACTTTTGACGTGTGCTCCTCTCAGGTGGTTGGCGTTCTGAGAAAACATTGGTCGATCCTTACCGCTGACCCAGATTTAGTGGAGGTACTCCCGGCCAATCCTGCTATTACCTATCGCAGGGGTAAAAATCTCCGTGATTTTTTGGTACATAGCCATTATTCTCCTATTTCCCATAATACACCATCTACATGGTTAAAGTCACCTATAACTGGTTTCCATCCCTGCGATAGATGTTCCTTTTGTCCTCTGATGCCTAGAGTTAGAAGTTTCACTAACCCCTTAGACAATAGACTATATCACATTAAGCAATTTCTTAACTGCCAGAGTAGCGGGATCATCTATTTGGCTAAATGTCCCTGCCCGAAATTGTATGTCGGTAAGACTCTGCAGGAATTGAGGAGGAGAGTATCGAGACATCTTAGTACCATCAATTTGAAAGAGGATACCACTCTCTCTAGACATATGCATAGGTTCCATTCTGACAACCCCAAGCTGCTCCAATTTTGGGGTATTGAACAACTAAAACTGGGACCCAGGGCTGGCAATTTGGATCAGAAACTCCTACAGGAGGAAGCACGCTGGATCCATCGTCTTGGTACCATGACCCCTCAGGGATTAAATGAGGGTTTCACTTATAGTGCCTTTCTTTGATCCGTTGTTCATTTCCCTTCATGTACTGTGTGGATGTCTTCATTATCTATTGTTATTTTCTTTTCTTTTTATTTTCGTATTATTTATACTCATTTACGATCAGTTGGTGCTTTTGGATTCGATTAATCGCCAGTATCATGAAAATTTTGCTCCCCCCCTTTTCATAGGGTGGTTCTATCTCTATTTATGTTATGGTTTATCTTACTATGGAATCACCATTTACGACCATATATGTCTTTTAATGTGCGGCCGCGGGTACTAAATTTGTTCTATTATATTTATTATATACACTTATGATTCATCTACATACGGAATATGTATTGTCCCTATTGGGATATCGGATACACCTATCATTGATGGGTACACCATTATGGCTAAAAAGGAGTGCTGTGGTCACTAGGGTTCATGACTGAGAGTAGGAGGGATCTGCACAGCTGTATATAGTGTAGACTGCTCCTGCAGCCCTGACTGGGTGTCCCCTGCAAAAACGGGGGACATTACTATTCCCTTTATTAGGGGCCAGCTGACACTTACGGCTCGCATGCCGGTTTGTCAGGTCTTCGTGGCTGTTTACACTTTTCTCAGTCCCTATCATGTCAGTTTGCGATTGTGCACCTTTCCCATACCAAAGCAGGCAGTGTCGACTCTGCTTTTATCATTATCTTTCTGAGTATTTTTCTAAGTCCGATGTGGATATTGTTGCGCACGCGTGTTGCTATTGTGATGGTATCATTATATGCCTGCTCTGAGTCTTGAGTGACAGCCACAGCGCCTGCGCTGACATGCGATGCTTTCTGCTGCTGCCCTGGAGCTCATCATTTTTCTAAGTGCCCATTATGTGCCATGGCGCATGCGCGGCTATTCTAAGGGAGTTTATCACGGGGCGTCTACTCTATGTCCATTTTGTCAGCTACGGCGCTTGCGCCGATTCCTGATGTATTGGTGTTTTCTCTCAGCATTTTTCTAAGTCCCTGCTATGACCTACTACGCATGCGTGTCATCACTGACTAGTTTGTTTGTATCGACAGTGTATCCATATCGCTTGTTGCCTCCTATTGGTTCCTCAATAGGATGATCTCTATTGGCCGGGCAGTATCATCTGTTCTTTGCGATGTCCTGAGGTGGCTGATTGGCAGCCCGTTCCTCTACACGCCTCCCATTTACGTCACTCCATGTTGCCATAAAGGCTTCCGTTTTCTCGCCGCGTCGCCATTAGCCCCATGTACCCCTGAGGACGCTACTAGTTAGCGAAACATGTCGGGGGGGCTTTAAAGTGTGTTTTTAATTCCTGTCCTAGCCGAATTTAATGCCTATTTACCAAATGTGGCTTCTATCTTGCAAGCTGACTTCAATTCAGTCAGTGTTCACCTTGGCCGTTTGAATGATTTGCCGAGCCTTCCAGCTGGCTGATTTTCACTTTCACTTCGGCACTGTGACAGTGATAATTTTAAACTGACGTTTATGTGGTCTGTCTCTTTGCTACACGTAGCTTAATAAAATTTGTTAGTTTATTTTCCTAATTAATTGTGGGTAGTCAGGAAATAAGGGTTTTTGCTTGCCTGTTGGCATTCCTGTTTTGATTGTATATTTTACCTGCTGACTGCCCTGGGTCACAACTGCTCTCTGTTTAATGTTTCTGTGAATAACTCCTGAACCGTAAGTCCTAGACGCTCGCTCTTGGCTGCATTCGATTCAGCTCGTGGCAGCCAGTCTAAAAAACACTATCTTGGACTTCTCTGCATGTTTCCCAGGCGAGCAATTGGCAGCATGTTCAGAACCATGTTTCTGTGAATAACTCCTGAACCGTAAGTCCTAGACGCTCGCTCTTGGCTGCATTCGATTCAGCTCGTGGCAGCCAGTCTAAAAAACACTATCTTGGACTTCTCTGCATGTTTCCCAGGCGAGCAATTGGCAGCATGTTCAGAACCATGTTTCTGTGAATAACTCCTGAACCGTAAGTCCTAGACGCTCGCTCTTGGCTGCATTCGATTCAGCTCGTGGCAGCCAGTCTAAAAAACACTATCTTGGACTTCTCTGCATGTTTCCCAGGTGAGCAATTGGCAGCATGTTCAGAACCATGTTTCTGTGAATAACTCCTGAACCGTAAGTCCTAGACGCTCGCTCTTGGCTGCATTCGATTCAGCTCGTGGCAGCCAGTCTAAAAAACACTATCTTGGACTTCTCTGCATGTTTCCCAGGCGAGCAATTGGCAGCATGTTCAGAACCATGTTTCTGTGAATAACTCCTGAACCGTAAGTCACAGACGCTCGCTCTTGGCTGCATTCGATTCAGCTCGTGGCAGCCAGTCTAAAAAACACTATCTTGGACTTCTCTGCATGTTCCTAAGGCAAATGTTTCTAAAGCTAATTCTTGAACCGTAAGTCCTAGACGCTCGATCTTGGCGGCATTCGTCTCAGCGCCTGGCAATTAGTATAGGAGCACTGTGTTTGACTTCTCTGGATGTTTCCCAGGCGAGTTATTGACAAGTAAATCCTAGACGCTCGATCTTGGTTATTTTCGCTTTCGCGGCTGGCAGTAAAAGAACCATGTTTCTGTGAATAACTCCTGAACCGTAAGTCCTAGACGCTCGCTCTTGGCTGCATTCGATTCAGCTCGTGGCAGCCAGTCTAAAAAACACTATCTTGGACTTCTCTGCATGTTTCCCAGGCGAGCAATTGGCAGCATGTTCAGAACCATGTTTCTGTGAATAACTCCTGAACCGTAAGTCCTAGACGCTCGCTCTTGGCTGCATTCGATTCAGCTCGTGGCAGCCAGTCTAAAAAACACTATCTTGGACTTCTCTGCATGTTTCCCAGGCGAGCAATTGGCAGCATGTTCAGAACCATGTTTCTGTGAATAACTCCTGAACCGTAAGTCCTAGACGCTCGCTCTTGGCTGCATTCGATTCAGCTCGTGGCAGCCAGTCTAAAAAACACTATCTTGGACTTCTCTGCATGTTTCCCAGGCGAGCAATTGGCAGCATGTTCAGAACCATGTTTCTGTGAATAACTCCTGAACCGTAAGTCACAGACGCTCGCTCTTGGCTGCATTCGATTCAGCTCGTGGCAGCCAGTCTAAAAAACACTATCTTGGACTTCTCTGCATGTTCCTAAGGCAAATGTTTCTAAAGCTAATTCTTGAACCGTAAGTCCTAGACGCTCGATCTTGGCGGCATTCGTCTCAGCGCCTGGCAATTAGTATAGGAGCACTGTGTTTGACTTCTCTGGATGTTTCCCAGGCGAGTTATTGACAAGTAAATCCTAGACGCTCGATCTTGGTTATTTTCGCTTTCGCGGCTGGCAGTAAAAGAACCATGTTTCTGTGAATAACTCCTGAACCGTAAGTCACAGACGCTCGCTCTTGGCTGCATTCGATTCAGCTCGTGGCAGCCAGTCTAAAAAACACTATCTTGGACTTCTCTGCATGTTCCTAAGGCAAATGTTTCTAAAGCTAATTCTTGAACCGTAAGTCCTAGACGCTCGATCTTGGCGGCATTCGTCTCAGCGCCTGGCAATTAGTATAGGAGCACTGTGTTTGACTTCTCTGGATGTTTCCCAGGCGAGTTATTGACAAGTAAATCCTAGACGCTCGATCTTGGTTATTTTCGCTTTCGCGGCTGGCAGTAAAAGAACCATGTTTCTGTGAATAACTCCTGAACCGTAAGTCCTAGACGCTCGCTCTTGGCTGCATTCGATTCAGCTCGTGGCAGCCAGTCTAAAAAACACTATCTTGGACTTCTCTGCATGTTTCCCAGGCGAGCAATTGGCAGCATGTTCAGAACCATGTTTCTGAGGCTAATTCCTTAACCGTAAGTCCTAGACGCTCGATCTTGGCGGCATTCGTCTCAGCGCCTGGCAATTAGTATAGGAGCACTGTGTTTGACTTCTCTGGATGTTTCCCAGGCGAGTTATTGACAAGTAAATCCTAGAGGCTCGATCTTGGTTATTTTCGCTTTCGCGGCTGGCAGTAAAAGAACCATGTTTCTGTGAATAACTCTTGAACCGTAAGTCACAGACGCTCGCTCTTGGCTGCATTCGATTCAGCTCGTGGCAGCCAGTCTAAAAAACACTATCTTGGACTTCTCTGCATGTTTCCCAGGCGAGCAATTGGCAGCATGTTCAGAACCATGGTTCTGAGGCTAATTCCTTAACCGTAAGTCCTAGACGCTCGATCTTGGCGGCATTCGTCTCAGCGCCTGTCAATTAGTATAGGAGCACTGTGTTTGACTTCTCTGGATGTTTCCCAGGCGAGTTATTGACAAGTAAATCCTAGACGCTCGATCTTGGTTATTTTCGCTTTCGCGGCTGGCAGTAAAAGAACCATGTTTCTGTGAATAACTCTTGAACCGTAAGTCACAGACGCTCGCTCTTGGCTGCATTCGATTCAGCTCGTGGCAGCCAGTCTAAAAAACACTATCTTGGACTTCTCTGCATGTTTCCCAGGCGAGCAATTGGCAGCATGTTCAGAACCATGTTTCTGTGAATAACTCCTGAACCGTAAGTCACAGACGCTCGCTCTTGGCTGCATTCGATTCAGCTCGTGGCAGCCAGTCTAAAAAACACTATCTTGGACTTCTCTGCATGTTTCCCAGGCGAGCAATTGGCAGCATGTTCAGAACCATGTTTCTGAGGCTAATTCCTTAACCGTAAGTCCTAGACGCTCGATCTTGGCGGCATTCGTCTCAGCGCCTGGCAATTAGTATAGGAGCACTGTGTTTGACTTCTCTGGATGTTTCCCAGGCGAGTTATTGACAAGTAAATCCTAGACGCTCGATCTTGGTTATTTTCGCTTTCGCGGCTGGCAGTAAAAGAACCATGTTTCTGTGAATAACTCTTGAACCGTAAGTCACAGACGCTCGCTCTTGGCTGCATTCGATTCAGCTCATGGCAGCCAGTCTAAAAAACACTATCTTGGACTTCTCTGCATGTTTCCCAGGCGAGCAATTGGCAGCATGTTCAGAACCATGTTTCTGTGAATAACTCCTGAACCGTAAGTCACAGACGCTCGCTCTTGGCTGCATTCGATTCAGCTCGTGGCAGCCAGTCTAAAAAACACTATCTTGGACTTCTCTGCATGTTTCCCAGGCGAGCAATTGGCAGCATGTTCAGAACCATGTTTCTGTGAATAACTCCTGAACCGTAAGTCACAGACGCTCGCTCTTGGCTGCATTCGATTCAGCTCGTGGCAGCCAGTCTAAAAAACACTATCTTGGACTTCTCTGCATGTTTCCCAGGCGAGCAATTGGCAGCATGTTTAGAACCATGTTTCTGAGGCTAATTCCTTAACCGTAAGTCCTAGACGCTCGATCTTGGCGGCATTCGTCTCAGCGCCTGGCAATTAGTATAGGAGCACTGTGTTTGACTTCTCTGGATGTTTCCCAGGCGAGTTATTGACAAGTAAATCCTAGACGCTCGATCTTGGTTATTTTCGCTTTCGCGGCTGGCAGTAAAAGAACCATGTTTCTGTGAATAACTCTTGAACCGTAAGTCACAGACGCTCGCTCTTGGCTGCATTCGATTCAGCTCGTGGCAGCCAGTCTAAAAAACACTATCTTGGACTTCTCTGCATGTTTCCCAGGCGAGCTATTGGCAGCATGTTCAGAACCATGTTTCTGTGAATAACTCTTGAACCGTAAGTCACAGACGCTCGCTCTTGGCTGCATTCGATTCAGCTCGTGGCAGCCAGTCTAAAAAACACTATCTTGGACTTCTCTGCATGTTTCCCAGGCAAATGTTTCTAAAGCTAATTCTTGAACCGTAAGTCCTAGACGCTCGATCTTGGAGGCATTCGTCTCAGCGCCTGGCAATTAGTATAGAAGCACTGTCTTTGACTTCTCTGGATGTTTCCCAGGCGAGTTACATAGTTACATAGTTACATAGTTAGTACGGCTGAAAAAAGACACATGTCCATCAAGTTCAACCAAGGGAAGGGAAAAGGGAAGGAAAAATTTCTACACATAGGAGCTAATATTTTTTTGTTCTAGGAAATTATCTAACCCTTTTTTAAAGCCATCTACTGTCCCTGCTGTGACCAGCTCCTGCGGTAGGCTATTCCATAAATTCACAGTTCTCACTGTAAAGAAGCCTTGTCGCCTCTGCAACTTGAACCTTTTTTTCTCCAGACGGAGGGAGTGCCCCCTTGTTTTTGAGGGGGTTTTACAAGGAACAGGATTTCACCATATTTTTTGTATGTGCCATTAATATATTTATATAAGTTAATCATGTCCCCCCTTAGTCTTCTTTTTTCAAGGCTAAATAGGTTTAATTCTTTCAATCTTTCCTCATAACTTAAATTCTCCATGCCCCTTATTAGCTTCGTTGCTCTTCTTTGTATTTTTTCCAACTCCAGGGCATCCTTTCTATGAACTGGAGCCCAGAACTGAACTGCATATTCTAGATGAGGCCTCACTAATGCTTTGTAAAGTGGCATTATTACATCCCTGTCCCGCGAGTCCATGCCTCTTTTAATACACGACAATATCCTGCTGGCCTTTGAAGCAGCTGATTGACACTGCATGCTGTTATTGAGTTTATGATTTACAAGTACACCCAGATCCTTCTCAACAAGTGAATCCGCCAGTGTAGCGCCCCCTAGGACATATGATGCATGCAGGTTGTTGGTACCAAGATGCATAACTTTACATTTATCTACATTAAACTTCATTTGCCAAGTGGATGCCCAAACACTTAGTTTGTTTAAATCTGCCTGTAATTCATGAACATCTTCCATAGTCTGAACTATATTACATAGCTTGGTGTCATCTGCAAAAATAGAAATAGTGCTATTAATCCCTTCCTCTATATCATTAATAAATAAGTTGAATAATAGTGGTCCCAGCACTGAACCCTGGGGTACACCACTTATAACCGGGGACCATTCAGAGAAGGAATCATTGACCACAACCCTCTGGATACGGTCCTTGAGCCAATTCTCAATCCAATTACAAACTATATTTTCTAAACCTATAGTCCTTAATTTACCCATTAGGCGTCTATGGGGGACAGTGTCAAATGCCTTTGCAAAGTCCAAAAACACTAAATCCACAGCGGCCCCTCTGTCTAGACTTCTGCTCACCTCTTCATAAAAACAGATTAGGTTAGTTTGACAACTTCTGTCCTTAGTAAAACCGTGCTGGCTGTCACTTATAATGCTATTTATTGTCACATAATCCTGTATATAGTCCCTCAATAGCCCCTCAAACATTTTCCCCACAATGGATGTTAAGCTTACTGGTCTATAATTACCCGGGGAAGACCTAGAGCCCTTTTTGAAAATAGGCACCACATTTGCCCTGCGCCAGTCCCTTGGCACTATACCAGTCACTAGAGATTCTCTGAATATTATGAAAAGGGGGACAGAAATAACTGAACTAAGCTCTTTAAGAATTCTAGGGTGTAACCCATCTGGTCCCGGAGCCTTGTGCACATTTATTTTATTTAATTTAGCTTGGACCATCTCTACATTCATCCAATTCAGTATATCAACTGATATATTAACAGCACTGGCACCGGCTACATCAGCTGCTCTTTCTTCTGTTGTATATACAGAGCTAAAGAACCCATTTAGTAACTCTGCCTTCTCTTGATCCCCTGTGATCAACTCCCCATTACCATTATCTAGGGGTCCTACATGTTCAGACCTTGGCTTTTTTGCATTTATATGCTTGAAGAATTTTTTAGGATTTGTTTTACTATCTTTGGCCACCTGCCTTTCATTTTGTATTTTTGCTAATTTTATTACATTTTTACAGATTTTATTAAGCTCTTTATATTTTACAAAGGCTACAGCTGTACCCTCAGATTTGTATTTTTTAAATGCCCTTTTTTTTGTCATGTATTGCCCCTTTCACAGAAGGTGTAAGCCATGTGGGGTTTAATTTGAGTCGTTTATACTTATTACCTGTAGGAATAAATTTTGCACTATAATAACTCAAAGTAGATTTGAAAATCTCCCATTTATCATTTGTTCCATTATTTGACATTAGTTCTTCCCAGTCTATATCCTGAATTGCAGCCCTCATCCTGGGGAAATTGGCTTTCTTAAAATTAAATGTTTTTGCCCTCCCAGCCTGCGTTTGTTTTTTACAGTATAGGTAAAATGTAACTATATTATGATCACTGTTACCGAGGTTTTCACGAACATTGACATTCCCAACAAGATCTGCATTATTAGAAATGACCAGATCCAACAGAGCTTCACCTCTAGTCGGGTCTTCCACAAACTGGCCCATAAAATTTTCCTGCAACAGGTTGAGGAAATGTCTCCCCTTTGCAGTTGAAGCCGAACCATGACACCAATTAATATCCCGGAAATTAAAATCTCCCATTATCACTACAGTACCCGCCTGTGCAGCCCGCTCCATCTGTTTATATATCTGACCTTCCATCTCCTCAGTTATATTGGGGGGTCTATAGATTACACCAAAAGTAATTTTTTCAGTGTTTACCTCCCTTTCTAGTTCCACCCACAAGGTTTCAACCTCCTCACAGTCTTCACCCACTATTGTCTCTTTCACACTCGCCTTCATATCACTTCTCACATACAGACATACACCACCACCTTTCCTATTTGTCCTGTCTTTACGAAAAAGTGTAAAACCCTGTAGATTTACAGCCCAGTCATGTGAAGAGTCCAGCCATGTTTCAGCAACACCAACTATATCTATATTTTCTTCCAGTATCAAGGCCTCCAGCTCCCCCATTTTGCTTGCTAGACTTCTGGCATTTGTGAACATACACTTTAACTTGCCTGTCAGTTTTTCACTTTTATTATCAGAAATGTGATTTGACATTAATCGGTCCTTTTTATTTACACTGATGTTTTGTAACGAAAGGATCTCCTTATCTTGTTGTCTAGTCCTCTCCCCACATTCTGTTTCTCCCCCCTCTTCAGGTATAGTGCCAAGGGACTGGCGCAGGGCAAATGTGGTGCCTATTTTCAAAAAGGGCTCTAGGTCTTCCCCGGGTAATTATAGACCAGTAAGCTTAACATCCATCGTGGGGAAAATGTTTGAGGGGCTATTGAGGGACTATATACAGGATTATGTGACAATAAATAGCATTATAAGTGACAGCCAGCACGGTTTTACTAAGGACAGAAGTTGTCAAACTAACCTAATCTGTTTTTATGAAGAGGTGAGCAGAAGTCTAGACAGAGGGGCCGCTGTGGATTTAGTGTTTTTGGACTTTGCAAAGGCATTTGACACTGTCCCCCATAGACGCCTAATGGGTAAATTAAGGACTATAGGTTTAGAAAATATAGTTTGTAATTGGATTGAGAATTGGCTCAAGGACCGTATCCAGAGGGTTGTGGTCAATGATTCCTTCTCTGAATGGTCCCCGGTTATAAGTGGTGTACCCCAGGGTTCAGTGCTGGGACCACTATTATTCAACTTATTTATTAATGATATAGAGGAAGGGATTAATAGCACTATTTCTATTTTTGCAGATGACACCAAGCTATGTAATATAGTTCAGACTATGGAAGATGTTCATGAATTACAGGCAGATTTAAACAAACTAAGTGTTTGGGCGTCCACTTGGCAAATGAAGTTTAATGTAGATAAATGTAAAGTTATGCATCTTGGTACCAACAACCTGCATGCATCATATGTCCTAGGGGGCGCTACACTGGCGGATTCACTTGTTGAGAAGGATCTGGGTGTACTTGTAAATCATAAACTCAATAACAGCATGCAGTGTCAATCAGCTGCTTCAAAGGCCAGCAGGATATTGTCGTGTATTAAAAGAGGCATGGACTCGCGGGACAGGGATGTAATAATGCCACTTTACAAAGCATTAGTGAGGCCTCATCTAGAATATGCAGTTCAGTTCTGGGCTCCAGTTCATAGAAAGGATGCCCTGGAGTTGGAAAAAATACAAAGAAGAGCAACGAAGCTAATAAGGGGCATGGAGAATTTAAGTTATGAGGAAAGATTGAAAGAATTAAACCTATTTAGCCTTGAAAAAAGACGACTAAGGGGGGACATGATTAACTTATATAAATATATTAATGGCACATACAAAAAATATGGTGAAATCCTGTTCCTTGTAAAACCCCCTCAAAAAACAAGGGGGCACTCCCTCCGTCTGGAGAAAAAAAGGTTCAAGCTGCAGAGGCGACAAGGCTTCTTTACAGTGAGAACTGTGAATTTATGGAATAGCCTACCGCAGGAGCTGGTCACAGCAGGGACAGTAGATGGCTTTAAAAAAGGGTTAGATAATTTCCTAGAACAAAAAAATATTAGCTCCTATGTGTAGAAATTTTTCCTTCCCTTTTCCCTTCCCTTGGTTGAACTTGATGGACATGTGTCTTTTTTCAGCCGTACTAACTATGTAACTATGTAACTATGTAATATAGTCTGACCCCTCTCTAACCTGGCTACCCCTTTTTTTTCTACATTGACCTCCCTCCTCAGCCCTAGTTTAAATACTCCGCCACCCCAGCTAGAATTCTCTCCCCCAGCACAGCGGACCCCCTTCCATTTAGGTGCAAATCATCTGCAGAATACAGTTTGTACCCCAATGAATAGTCAGCCCAGTGCTCTAGGAACCCAAATCCTTCTCCTCTACACCAAGACTTCAGCCATGCATTTAACTCCCTAAGCTCCCGCTGTCTTTCCTGTGATGCGCATGGCACAGGCAGTATTCCTGAGAATACAACCTTGGAGGTCCTTCCCTTCAGCTTGTAGCCTAGTTCTTTAAAATTATTCTTAAGGCTCCTCCACCTACCATTTATTTTGTCGTTGGTACCGACATGGACCACGACAGCTGGATCATCACCAGCCCCTCCCAGCAATTTGTCCACCCGTTCCACCACATGCCGAACCCTGGCACCAGGGAGACAGCAAACCATTCGGTTGAGGCGGTCTTGGCGACAAATTATTCTATCCGTCTTCCTGATTATAGAATCCCCTACAACTATCAATTGTCTTGGCTTACCTGCATTACCATCCCGCCGACTACTAGCTGGGCTGTTCTCCCGGCTGTTAGGGAGATCAGTATCCACTAGGGCTGCCTTTTCTGAGACTGACACCCACGCATCATCACCCAACCTGGCAATTTTGCTTGGAATGCCAGAAACCGGATCGGCCTTCCTTGTCTTTGACCCCTTTCTACTGCCCCTAACTACATTAACCCAGCTACTTACCTGATCCTGCTCACCCATGTCTTCACCCTCCAGTTCTAACCCACTAACTGCATGCTCTGTGAGCAGCAAGCTCCGCTCAAAATTGTCTATCCTCCTCAGTGTTGCATTTTGCGCCTCCAGATCTCTAATGCGAGCTTCCAGGTGAACAACATGCTCACATCTGCCACAGAGATATTCACCCTGGAACTCCGGCTCCAGTCGTGTATACATATGACAAACTGTGCACTGAAGAAAACCTCCAATCTTGCTATCCATTATCCAAGTTACACCAAAACAGCGAACAATTGTCAAAGAAAAAGAAGAGTACTTACTGGGGCTTCAACTCCTCTTTTCAACTCCGGTTTTAGAACTCCACTTAGTTCACAAGCCACTTAAACCACCAAGCTCAGAAAGAGCAAGCTCAAAATGAGGTCTGCTGACTAATTTATACCACCTGTGTCCAGTTAACCCCTTCCCCCTCGTCAGCTGCTCAGCTGGAACGAATCTGCAAGGGAAAAAAAAAAAAAAAATTTACAAATTTTTTTTTTTTAAATTGTGTGAGTTTTTGCTATCTTCTATTTGCTAGCAATCAAAACAGATTCACAAACACAGAAATACAGCAACACAATACAGAAGTACAGCAACACAATCCGGTTTTAGAACTCCACTTAGTTCACAAGCCACTTAAACCACCAAGCTCAGAAAGAGTTATTGACAAGTTATTGACAAGTAAATCCTAGACGCTCGATCTTGGTTATTTTCGCTTTCGCGGCTGGCAGTAAAGTTCAGAACCATGTTTCTGTGAATAACTCTTGAACCGTAAGTCACAGACGCTCACTCTTGGCTGCATTCGATTCAGCTCGTGGCAGCCAGTCTAAAAAACACTATCTTGGACTTCTCTGCATGTTTCCCAGGCGAGCTATTGGCAGCATGTTCAGAACCATGTTTCTGTGAATAACTCTTGAACCGTAAGTCACAGACGCTCGCTCTTGGCTGCATTCGATTCAGCTCGTGGCAGCCAGTCTAAAAAACACTATCTTGGACTTCTCTGCATGTTTCCCAGGCGAGCAATTGGCAGCATGTTCAGAACCATGTTTCTGAGGCTAATTCCTTAACCGTAAGTCCTAGACGCTCGATCTTGGCGGCATTCGTCTCAGCGCCTGGCAATTAGTATAGGAGCACTGTGTTTGACTTCTCTGGATGTTTCCCAGGCGAGTTATTGACAAGTAAATCCTAGACGCTCGATCTTGGTTATTTTCGCTTTCGCGGCTGGCAGTAAAAGAACCATGTTTCTGTGAATAACTCTTGAACCGTAAGTCACAGACGCTCGCTCTTGGCTGCATTCGATTCAGCTCGTGGCAGCCAGTCTAAAAAACACTATCTTGGACTTCTCTGAATGTTTCCCAGGCGAGCAATTGGCAGCATGTTCAGAACCATGTTTCTGTGAATAACTCTTGAACCGTAAGTCACAGACGCTCGCTCTTGGCTACATTCGATTCAGCTCGTGGCAGCCAGTCTAAAAAACTCTATCTTGGACTTCTCTGCATGTTTCCCAGGCGAGCAATTGGCAGCATGTTCAGAACCATGTTTCTGTGAATAACTCTTGAACCGTAAGTCACAGACGCTCGCTCTTGGCTGCATTCGATTCAGCTCGTGGCAGCCAGTCTAAAAAACACTATCTTGGACTTCTCTGCATGTTTCCCAGGCGAGCAATTGGCAGCATGTTCAGAACCATGTTTCTGAGGCTAATTCCTTAACCGTAAGTCCTAGACGCTCGATCTTGGCGGCATTCGTCTCAGCGCCTGGCAATTAGTATAGGAGCACTGTGTTTGACTTCTCTGGATGTTTCCCAGGCGAGTTATTGACAAGTAAATCCTAGACGCTCGATCTTGGTTATTTTCGCTTTCGCGGCTGGCAGTAAAAGAACCATGTTTCTGTGAATAACTCTTGAACCGTAAGTCACAGACGCTCGCTCTTGGCTGCATTCGATTCAGCTCGTGGCAGCCAGTCTAAAAAACACTATCTTGGACTTCTCTGCATGTTTCCCAGGCGAGCTATTGGCAGCATGTTCAGAACCATGTTTCTGTGAATAACTCTTGAACCGTAAGTCACAGACGCTCGCTCTTGGCTGCATTCGATTCAGCTCGTGGCAGCCAGTCTAAAAAACACTATCTTGGACTTCTCTGCATGTTTCCCAGGCGAGCAATTGGCAGCATGTTCAGAACCATGTTTCTGAGGCTAATTCCTTAACCGTAAGTCCTAGACGCTCGATCTTGGCGGCATTCGTCTCAGCGCCTGGCAATTAGTATAGGAGCACTGTGTTTGACTTCTCTGGATGTTTCCCAGGCGAGTTATTGACAAGTAAATCCTAGACGCTCGATCTTGGTTATTTTCGCTTTCGCGGCTGGCAGTAAAAGAACCATGTTTCTGTGAATAACTCTTGAACCGTAAGTCACAGACGCTCGCTCTTGGCTGCATTCGATTCAGCTCGTGGCAGCCAGTCTAAAAAACACTATCTTGGACTTCTCTGCATGTTTCCCAGGCGAGCAATTGGCAGCATGTTCAGAACCATGTTTGTGTGAATAACTCTTGAACCGTAAGTCACAGACGCTCGCTCTTGGCTGCATTCGATTCAGCTCGTGGCAGCCAGTCTAAAAAACACTATCTTGGACTTCTCTGCATGTTTCCCAGGCAAATGTTTCTAAAGCTAATTCTTGAACCGTAAGTCCTAGACGCTCGATCTTGGCGGCATTCGTCTCAGCGCCTGGCAATTAGTATAGAAGCACTGTCTTTGACTTCTCTGGATGTTTCCCAGGCGAGTTATTGACAAGTAAATCCTAGACGTTCGATCTTGGTTATTTTCGCTTTCGCGGCTGGCAGTAAAAGAACCATGTTTCTGTGAATAACTCTTGAACCGTAAGTCACAGACGCTCGCTCTTGGCTGCATTCGATTCAGCTCGTGGCAGCCAGTCTAAAAAACACTATCTTGGACTTCTCTGCATGTTTCCCAGGCGAGCAATTGGCAGCATGTTCAGAACCATGTTTCTGTGAATAACTCTTGAACCGTAAGTCACAGACGCTCGCTCTTGGCTGCATTCGATTCAGCTCGTGGCAGCCAGTCTAAAAAACACTATCTTGGACTTCTCTGCATGTTTCCCAGGCGAGCAATTGGCAGCATGTTCAGAACCATGTTTCTGTGAATAACTCTTGAACCGTAAGTCACAGACGCTCGCTCTTGGCTGCATTCGATTCAGCTCGTGGCAGCCAGTCTAAAAAACACTATCTTGGACTTCTCTGCATGTTTCCCAGGCGAGCTATTGGCAGCATGTTCAGAACCATGTTTCTGTGAATAACTCTTGAACCGTAAGTCACAGACGCTCGCTCTTGGCTGCATTCGATTCAGCTCGTGGCAGCCAGTCTAAAAAACACTATCTTGGACTTCTCTGCATGTTTCCCAGGCGAGCAATTGGCAGCATGTTCAGAACCATGTTTGTGTGAATAACTCTTGAACCGTAAGTCACAGACGCTCGCTCTTGGCTGCATTCGATTCAGCTCGTGGCAGCCAGTGTAAAAAACACTATCTTGGACTTCTCTGCATGTTTCCCAGGCAAATGTTTCTAAAGCTAATTCTTGAACCGTAAGTCCTAGACGCTCGATCTTGGCGGCATTCGTCTCAGCGCCTGGCAATTAGTATAGAAGCACTGTCTTTGACTTCTCTGGATGTTTCCCAGGCGAGTTATTGACAAGTAAATCCTAGACGTTCGATCTTGGTTATTTTCGCTTTCGCGGCTGGCAGTAAAAGAACCATGTTTCTGTGAATAACTCTTGAACCGTAAGTCACAGACGCTCGCTCTTGGCTGCATTCGATTCAGCTCGTGGCAGCCAGTCTAAAAAACACTATCTTGGACTTCTCTGCATGTTTCCCAGGCGAGCAATTGGCAGCATGTTCAGAACCATGTTTCTGTGAATAACTCTTGAACCGTAAGTCACAGACGCTCGCTCTTGGCTGCATTCGATTCAGCTCGTGGCAGCCAGTCTAAAAAACACTATCTTGGACTTCTCTGCATGTTTCCCAGGCGAGCAATTGGCAGCATGTTCAGAACCATGTTTCTGTGAATAACTCTTGAACCGTAAGTCACAGACGCTCGCTCTTGGCTGCATTCGATTCAGCTCGTGGCAGCCAGTCTAAAAAACACTATCTTGGACTTCTCTGCATGTTTCCCAGGCGAGCTATTGGCAGCATGTTCAGAACCATGTTTCTGTGAATAACTCTTGAACCGTAAGTCACAGACGCTCGCTCTTGGCTGCATTCGATTCAGCTCGTGGCAGCCAGTCTAAAAAACACTATCTTGGACTTCTCTGCATGTTTCCCAGGCGAGCAATTGGCAGCATGTTCAGAACCATGTTTGTGTGAATAACTCTTGAACCGTAAGTCACAGACGCTCGCTCTTGGCTGCATTCGATTCAGCTCGTGGCAGCCAGTGTAAAAAACACTATCTTGGACTTCTCTGCATGTTTCCCAGGCAAATGTTTCTAAAGCTAATTCTTGAACCGTAAGTCCTAGACGCTCGATCTTGGCGGCATTCGTCTCAGCGCCTGGCAATTAGTATAGAAGCACTGTCTTTGACTTCTCTGGATGTTTCCCAGGCGAGTTATTGACAAGTAAATCCTAGACGTTCGATCTTGGTTATTTTCGCTTTCGCGGCTGGCAGTAAAGTTCAGAACCATGTTTCTGTGAATAACTCTTGAACCGTAAGTCACAGACGCTCGCTCTTGGCTGCATTCGATTCAGCTCGTGGCAGCCAGTCTAAAAAACACTATCTTGGACTTCTCTGCATGTTTCCCAGGCGAGCTATTGGCAGCATGTTCAGAACCATGTTTCTGTGAATAACTCTTGAACCGTAAGTCACAGACGCTCGCTCTTGGCTGCATTCGATTCAGCTCGTAGCAGCCAGTCTAAAAAACACTATCTTGGACTTCTCTGCATGTTTCCCAGGCTAGCTATTGGCAGCATGTTCAGAACCATGTTTCTGTGAATAACTCTTGAACCGTAAGTCACAGACGCTCGCTCTTGGCTGCATTCGATTCAGCTCGTGGCAGCCAGTCTAAAAAACACTATCTTGGACTTCTCTGCATGTTTCCCAGGCGAGCAATTGGCAGCATGTTCAGAACCATGTTTCTGTGAATAACTCCTGAACCGTAAGTCCTAGACGCTCGCTCTTGGCTGCATTCGATTCAGCTCGTGGCAGCCAGTCTAAAAAACACTATCTTGGACTTCTCTGCATGTTTCCCAGGCGAGCAATTGGCAGCATGTTCAGAACCATGTTTCTGTGAATAACTCCTGAACCGTAAGTCCTAGACGCTCGCTCTTGGCTGCATTCGATTCAGCTCGTGGCAGCCAGTCTAAAAAACACTATCTTGGACTTCTCTGCATGTTTCCCAGGCGAGCAATTGGCAGCATGTTCAGAACCATGTTTCTGTGAATAACTCCTGAACCGTAAGTCCTAGACGCTCGCTCTTGGCTGCATTCGATTCAGCTCGTGGCAGCCAGTCTAAAAAACACTATCTTGGACTTCTCTGCATGTTCCTAAGGCAAATGTTTCTAAAGCTAATTCTTGAACCGTAAGTCCTAGACGCTCGATCTTGGCGGCATTCGTCTCAGCGCCAGGCAATTAGTATAGGAGCACTGTGTTTGACTTCTCTGGATGTTTCCCAGGCGAGTTATTGACAAGTAAATCCTAGACGCTCGATCTTGGTTATTTTCGCTTTCGCGGCTGGCAGTAAAGTTCAGAACCATGTTTCTGTGAATAACTCTTGAACCGTAAGTCACAGACGCTCGCTCTTGGCTGCATTCGATTCAGCTCGTGGCAGCCAGTCTAAAAAACACTATCTTGGACTTCTCTGCATGTTTCCCAGGCGAGCTATTGGCAGCATGTTCAGAACCATGTTTCTGTGAATAACTCTTGAACCGTAAGTCACAGACGCTCGCTCTTGGCTGCATTCGATTCAGCTCGTGGCAGCCAGTCTAAAAAACACTATCTTGGACTTCTCTGCATGTTTCCCAGGCGAGCTATTGGCAGCATGTTCAGAACCATGTTTCTGTGAATAACTCTTGAACCGTAAGTCACAGACGCTCGCTCTTGGCTGCATTCGATTCAGCTCGTGGCAGCCAGTCTAAAAAACACTATCTTGGACTTCTCTGCATGTTTCCCAGGCGAGCAATTGGCAGCATGTTCAGAACCATGTTTCTGTGAATAACTCTTGAACCGTAAGTCACAGACGCTCGCTCTTGGCTGCATTCGATTCAGCTCGTGGCAGCCAGTCTAAAAAACACTATCTTGGACTTCTCTGCATGTTTCCCAGGCGAGCAATTGGCAGCATGTTCAGAACCATGTTTCTGTGAATAACTCTTGAACCGTAAGTCACAGACGCTCGCTCTTGGCTGCATTCGATTCAGCTCGTGGCAGCCAGTCTAAAAAACACTATCTTGGACTTCTCTGCATGTTTCCCAGGCGAGCTATTGGCAGCATGTTCAGAACCATGTTTCTGTGAATAACTCTTGAACCGTAAGTCACAGACGCTCGCTCTTGGCTGCATTCGATTCAGCTCGTGGCAGCCAGTCTAAAAAACACTATCTTGGACTTCTCTGCATGTTTCCCAGGCTAGCTATTGGCAGCATGTTCAGAACCATGTTTCTGTGAATAACTCTTGAACCGTAAGTCACAGACGCTCGCTCTTGGCTGCATTCGATTCAGCTCGTGGCAGCCAGTCTAAAAAACACTATCTTGGACTTCTCTGCATGTTTCCCAGGCTAGCTATTGGCAGCATGTTCAGAACCATGTTTCTGTGAATAACTCTTGAACCGTAAGTCACAGACGCTCGCTCTTGGCTGCATTCGATTCAGCTCGTGGCAGCCAGTCTAAAAAACACTATCTTGGACTTCTCTGCATGTTTCCCAGGCGAGCAATTGGCAGCATGTTCAGAACCATGTTTCTGTGAATAACTCTTGAACCGTAAGTCACAGACGCTCGCTCTTGGCTGCATTCGATTCAGCTCGTGGCAGCCAATCTAAAAAACACTATCTTGGACTTCTCTGCATGTTTCCCAGGCAAATGTTTCTAAAGCTAATTCTTGAACCGTAAGTCGTAGACGCTCGATCTTGGCGGCATTCGTCTCAGCGCCTGGCAATTAGTATAGAAGCACTGTCTTTGACTTCTCTGGATGTTTCCCAGGCGAGTTATTGACAAGTAAATCCTAGACGCTCAATCTTGGTTATTTTCGCTTTCGCGGCTGGCAGTAAAGTTCAGAACCATGTTTCTGTGAATAACTCTTGAACCGTAAGTCACAGACGCTCGCTCTTGGCTGCATTCGATTCAGCTCGTGGCAGCCAGTCTAAAAAACACTATCTTGGACTTCTCTGCATGTTTCCCAGGCGAGCTATTGGCAGCATGTTCAGAACCATGTTTCTGTGAATAACTCTTGAACCGTAAGTCACAGACGCTCGCTCTTGGCTGCATTCGATTCAGCTCGTGGCAGCCAATCTAAAAAACACTATCTTGGACTTCTCTGCATGTTTCCCAGGCAAATGTTTCTAAAGCTAATTCTTGAACCGTAAGTCGTAGACGCTCGATCTTGGCGGCATTCGTCTCAGCGCCTGGCAATTAGTATAGAAGCACTGTCTTTGACTTCTCTGGATGTTTCCCAGGCGAGTTATTGACAAGTAAATCCTAGACGTTCGATCTTGGTTATTTTCGCTTTCGCGGCTGGCAGTAAAGTTCAGAACCATGTTTCTGTGAATAACTCTTGAACCGTAAGTCACAGACGCTCGCTCTTGGCTGCATTCGATTCAGCTCGTGGCAGCCAGTCTAAAAAACACTATCTTGGACTTCTCTGCATGTTTCCCAGGCGAGCTATTGGCAGCATGTTCAGAACCATGTTTCTGTGAATAACTCTTGAACCGTAAGTCACAGACGCTCGCTCTTGGCTGCATTCGATTCAGCTCGTGGCAGCCAGTCTAAAAAACACTATCTTGGACTTCTCTGCATGTTTCCCAGGCGAGCAATTGGCAGCATGTTCAGAACCATGTTTCTGAGGCTAATTCCTTAACCGTAAGTCCTAGACGCTCGATCTTGGCGGCATTTGTCTCAGCGCCTGGCAATTAGTATAGGAGCACTGTCTTTGACTTCTCTGGATGTTTCCCAGGCGAGCTATTGACAAGTAAATCCTAGACGCTCGATCTTGGTTATTTTCGCTTTCGCGGCTGGCAGTAAAGTAAAGAACCATGTTTCTGTGAATAACTCTTGAACCGTAAGTCACAGACGCTCGCTCTTGGCTGCATTCGATTAAGCTCGTGGCAGCCAGTCTAAAAAACACTATCTTGGACTTCTCTGCATGTTTCCCAGGCGAGCTATTGGCAGCATGTTCAGAACCATGTTTCTGTGAATAACTCTTGAACCGTAAGTCACAGACGCTCGCTCTTGGCTGCATTCGATTCAGCTCGTGGCAGCCAGTCTAAAAAACACTATCTTGGACTTCTCTGCATGTTTCCCAGGCAAATGTTTCTAAAGCTAATTCTTGAACCGTAAGTCCTAGACGCTCGATCTTGGCGGCATTCGTCTCAGCGCCTGGCAATTAGTATAGAAGCACTGTCTTTGACTTCTCTGGATGTTTCCCAGGCGAGTTATTGACAAGTAAATCCTAGACGCTCGATCTTGGTTATTTTCGCTTTCGCGGCTGGCAGTAAAAGAACCATGTTTCTGTGAATAACTCTTGAACCGTAAGTCACAGACGCTCGCTCTTGGCTGCATTCGATTCAGCTCGTGGCAGCCAGTCTAAAAAACACTATCTTGGACTTCTCTGCATGTTTCCCAGGCGAGCAATTGGCAGCATGTTCAGAACCATGTTTCTGTGAATAACTCTTGAACCGTAAGTCACAGACGCTCGCTCTTGGCTGCATTCGATTCAGCTCGTGGCAGCCAGTCTAAAAAACACTATCTTGGACTTCTCTGCATGTTTCCCAGGCGAGCAATTGGTAGCATGTTCAGAACCATGTTTCTGAGGCTAATTCCTTAACCGTAAGTCCTAGACGCTCGATCTTGGCGGCATTCGTCTCAGCGCCTGGCAATTAGTATAGGAGCACTGTGTTTGACTTCTCTGGATGTTTCCCAGGCGAGTTATTGACAAGTAAATCCTAGACGCTAGATCTTGGTTATTTTCGCTTTCGCGGCTGGCAGTAAAAGAACCATGTTTCTGTGAATAACTCTTGAACCGTAAGTCACAGACGCTCGCTCTTGGCTGCATTCGATTCAGCTCGTGGCAGCCAGTCTAAAAAACACTATCTTGGACTTCTCTGCATGTTTCCCAGGCGAGCAATTGGCAGCATGTTCAGAACCATGTTTCTGTGAATAACTCTTGAACCGTAAGTCACAGACGCTCGCTCTTGGCTGCATTAGATTCAGCTCGTGGCAGCCAGTCTAAAAAACACTATCTTGGACTTCTCTGCATGTTTCCCAGGCGAGCTATTGGCAGCATGTTCAGAACCATGTTTCTGTGAATAACTCTTGAACCGTAAGTCACAGACGCTCGCTCTTGGCTGCATTCGATTCAGCTCGTGGCAGCCAGTCTAAAAAACACTATCTTGGACTTCTCTGCATGTTTCCCAGGCGAGCTATTGGCAGCATGTTCAGAACCATGTTTCTGTGAATAACTCTTGAACCGTAAGTCACAGACGCTCGCTCTTGGCTGCATTCGATTCAGCTCGTGGCAGCCAGTCTAAAAAACACTATCTTGGACTTCTCTGCATGTTTCCCAGGCGAGCAATTGGCAGCATGTTCAGAACCATGTTTCTGTGAATAACTCTTGAACCGTAAGTCACAGACGCTCGCTCTTGGCTGCATTCGATTCAGCTCGTGGCAGCCAGTCTAAAAAACACTATCTTGGACTTCTCTGCATGTTTCCCAGGCAAATGTTTCTAAAGCTAATTCTTGAACCGTAAGTCCTAGACGCTCGATCTTGGCGGTATTCGTCTCAGCGCCTGGCAATTAGTATAGAAGCACTGTCTTTGACTTCTCTGGATGTTTCCCAGGCGAGTTATTGACAAGTAAATCCTAGACGCTCAATCTTGGTTATTTTCGCTTTCGCGGCTGGCAGTAAAGTTCAGAACCATGTTTCTGTGAATAACTCTTGAACCGTAAGTCACAGACGCTCGCTCTTGGCTGCATTCGATTCAGCTCGTGGCAGCCAGTCTAAAAAACACTATCTTGGACTTCTCTGCATGTTTCCCAGGCGAGCTATTGGCAGCATGTTCAGAACCATGTTTCTGTGAATAACTCTTGAACTGTAAGTCACAGACGCTCGCTCTTGGCTGCATTCGATTCAGCTCGTGGCAGCCAGTCTAAAAAACACTATCTTGGACTTCTCTGCATGTTTCCCAGGCGAGCAATTGGCAGCATGTTCAGAACCATGTTTCTGTGAATAACTCTTGAACCGTAAGTCACAGACGCTCGCTCTTGGCTGCATTCGATTCAGCTCGTGGCAGCCAGTCTAAAAAACACTATCTTGGACTTCTCTGCATGTTTCCCAGGCGAGCAATTGGCAGCATGTTCAGAACCATGTTTCTGAGGCTAATTCCTTAACCGTAAGTCCTAGACGCTCGATCTTGGCAGCATTCGTCTCAGCGCCTGGCAATTAGTATAGGAGCACTGTCTTTGACTTCTCTGGATGTTTCCCAGGCGAGCTATTGACAAGTAAATCCTAGACGCTCGATCTTGGTTATTTTCGCTTTCGCGGCTGGCAGTAAAGTAAAGAACCATGTTTCTGTGAATAACTCTTGAACCGTAAGTCACAGACGCTCGCTCTTGGCTGCATTCGATTAAGCTCGTGGCAGCCAGTCTAAAAAACACTATCTTGGACTTCTCTGCATGTTTCCCAGGCGAGCTATTGGCAGCATGTTCAGAACCATGTTTCTGTGAATAACTCTTGAACCGTAAGTCACAGACGCTCGCTCTTGGCTGCATTCGATTCAGCTCGTGGCAGCCAGTCTAAAAAACACTATCTTGGACTTCTCTGCATGTTTCCCAGGCAAATGTTTCTAAAGCTAATTCTTGAACCGTAAGTCCTAGACGCTCGATCTTGGCGGCATTCGTCTCAGCGCCTGGCAATTAGTATAGAAGCACTGTCTTTGACTTCTCTGGATGTTTCCCAGGCGAGTTATTGACAAGTAAATCCTAGACGCTCGATCTTGGTTATTTTCACTTTCGTGGCTGGCAGTAAAAGAACCATGTTTCTGTGAATAACTCTTGAACCGTAAGTCACAGACGCTCGCTCTTGGCTGCATTCGATTCAGCTCGTGGCAGCCAGTCTAAAAAACACTATCTTGGACTTCTCTGCATGTTTCCCAGGCGAGCAATTGGCAGCATGTTCAGAACCATGTTTCTGTGAATAACTCCTGAACCGTAA
The DNA here is from genome assembly GCF_050947455.1 of Rhinoderma darwinii. Lineage (NCBI taxonomy): Eukaryota > Metazoa > Chordata > Amphibia > Anura > Rhinodermatidae > Rhinoderma > Rhinoderma darwinii. The sequence continues at coordinate 19,219 of NW_027463656.1, read as the reverse complement.
GTCCTAGACGCTCGCTCTTGGCTGCATTCGATTCAGCTCGTGGCAGCCAGTCTAAAAAACACTATCTTGGACTTCTCTGCATGTTTCCCAGGCGAGCAATTGGCAGCATGTTCAGAACCATGTTTCTGAGGCTAATTCCTTAACCGTAAGTCCTAGACGCTCGATCTTGGCGGCATTCGTCTCAGCGCCTGGCAATTAGTATAGGAGCACTGTGTTTGACTTCTCTGGATGTTTCCCAGGCGAGTTATTGACAAGTAAATCCTAGACGCTCGATCTTGGTTATTTTCGCTTTCGCGGCTGGCAGTAAAAGAACCATGTTTCTGTGAATAACTCTTGAACCGTAAGTCACAGACGCTCGCTCTTGGCTGCATTCGATTCAGCTCGTGGCAGCCAGTCTAAAAAACACTATCTTGGACTTCTCTGCATGTTTCTTAGGCGAGCAATTGGCAGCATGTTCAGAACCATGTTTCTGTGAATAACTCTTGAACCGTAAGTCACAGACGCTCGCTCTTGGCTGCATTAGATTCAGCTCGTGGCAGCCAGTCTAAAAAACACTATCTTGGACTTCTCTGCATGTTTCCCAGGCGAGCTATTGGCAGCATGTTCAGAACCATGTTTCTGTGAATAACTCTTGAACCGTAAGTCACAGACGCTCGCTCTTGGCTGCATTCGATTCAGCTCGTGGCAGCCAGTCTAAAAAACACTATCTTGGACTTCTCTGCATGTTTCCCAGGCGAGCTATTGGCAGCATGTTCAGAACCATGTTTCTGTGAATAACTCTTGAACCGTAAGTCACAGACGCTCGCTCTTGGCTGCATTCGATTCAGCTCGTGGCAGCCAGTCTAAAAAACACTATCTTGGACTTCTCTGCATGTTTCCCAGGCGAGCAATTGGCAGCATGTTCAGAACCATGTTTCTGTGAATAACTCTTGAACCGTAAGTCACAGACGCTCGCTCTTGGCTGCATTCGATTCAGCTCGTGGCAGCCAGTCTAAAAAACACTATCTTGGACTTCTCTGCATGTTTCCCAGGCAAATGTTTCTAAAGCTAATTCTTGAACCGTAAGTCCTAGACGCTCGATCTTGGCGGCATTCGTCTCAGCGCCTGGCAATTAGTATAGAAGCACTGTCTTTGACTTCTCTGGATGTTTCCCAGGCGAGTTATTGACAAGTAAATCCTAGACGCTCAATCTTGGTTATTTTCGCTTTCGCGGCTGGCAGTAAAGTTCAGAACCATGTTTCTGTGAATAACTCTTGAACCGTAAGTCACAGACGCTCGCTCTTGGCTGCATTCGATTCAGCTCGTGGCAGCCAGTCTAAAAAACACTATCTTGGACTTCTCTGCATGTTTCCCAGGCGAGCTATTGGCAGCATGTTCAGAACCATGTTTCTGTGAATAACTCTTGAACTGTAAGTCACAGACGCTCGCTCTTGGCTGCATTCGATTCAGCTCGTGGCAGCCAGTCTAAAAAACACTATCTTGGACTTCTCTGCATGTTTCCCAGGCGAGCAATTGGCAGCATGTTCAGAACCATGTTTCTGTGAATAACTCTTGAACCGTAAGTCACAGACGCTCGCTCTTGGCTGCATTCGATTCAGCTCGTGGCAGCCAGTCTAAAAAACACTATCTTGGACTTCTCTGCATGTTTCCCAGGCGAGCAATTGGCAGCATGTTCAGAACCATGTTTCTGAGGCTAATTCCTTAACCGTAAGTCCTAGACGCTCGATCTTGGCGGCATTCGTCTCAGCGCCTGGCAATTAGTATAGGAGCACTGTCTTTGACTTTTCTGGATGTTTCCCAGGCGAGCTATTGACAAGTAAATCCTAGACGCTCGATCTTGGTTATTTTCGCTTTCGCGGCTGGCAGTAAAGTAAAGAACCATGTTTCTGTGAATAACTCTTGAACCGTAAGTCACAGACGCTCGCTCTTGGCTGCATTCGATTAAGCTCGTGGCAGCCAGTCTAAAAAACACTATCTTGGACTTCTCTGCATGTTTCCCAGGCGAGCTATTGGCAGCATGTTCAGAACCATGTTTCTGTGAATAACTCTTGAACCGTAAGTCACAGACGCTCGCTCTTGGCTGCATTCGATTCAGCTCGTGGCAGCCAGTCTAAAAAACACTATCTTGGACTTCTCTGCATGTTTCCCAGGCAAATGTTTCTAAAGCTAATTCTTGAACCGTAAGTCCTAGACGCTCGATCTTGGCGGCATTCGTCTCAGCGCCTGGCAATTAGTATAGAAGCACTGTCTTTGACTTCTCTGGATGTTTCCCAGGCGAGTTATTGACAAGTAAATCCTAGACGCTCGATCTTGGTTATTTTCGCTTTCGCGGCTGGCAGTAAAAGAACCATGTTTCTGTGAATAACTCTTGAACCGTAAGTCACAGACGCTCGCTCTTGGCTGCATTCGATTCAGCTCGTGGCAGCCAGTCTAAAAAACACTATCTTGGACTTCTCTGCATGTTTCCCAGGCGAGCAATTGGCAGCATGTTCAGAACCATGTTTCTGTGAATAACTCTTGAACCGTAAGTCACAGACGCTCGCTCTTGGCTGCATTCGAGTCAGCTCGTGGCAGCCAGTCTAAAAAACACTATCTTGGACTTCTCTGCATGTTTCCCAGGCGAGCAATTGGCAGCATGTTCAGAACCATGTTTCTGTGAATAACTCTTGAACCGTAAGTCACAGACGCTCGCTCTTGGCTGCATTCGAGTCAGCTCGTGGCAGCCAGTCTAAAAAACACTATCTTGGACTTCTCTGCATGTTTCCCAGGCGAGCAATTGGCAGCATGTTCAGAACCATGTTTCTGAGGCTAATTCCTTAACCGTAAGTCCTAGACGCTCGATCTTGGCGGCATTCGTCTCAGCGCCTGGCAATTAGTATAGGAGCACTGTGTTTGACTTCTCTGGATGTTTCCCAGGCGAGTTATTGACAAGTAAATCCTAGACGCTCGATCTTGGTTATTTTCGCTTTCGCGGCTGGCAGTAAAAGAACCATGTTTCTGTGAATAACTCTTGAACCGTAAGTCACAGACGCTCGCTCTTGGCTGCATTCGATTCAGCTCGTGGCAGCCAGTCTAAAAAACACTATCTTGGACTTCTCTGCATGTTTCCCAGGCGAGCAATTGGCAGCATGTTCAGAACCATGTTTCTGTGAATAACTCTTGAACCGTAAGTCACAGACGCTCGCTCTTGGCTGCATTCGATTCAGCTCGTGGCAGCCAGTCTAAAAAACACTATCTTGGACTTCTCTGCATGTTTCCCAGGCGAGCTATTGGCAGCATGTTCAGAACCATGTTTCTGTGAATAACTCTTGAACCGTAAGTCACAGACGCTCGCTCTTGGCTGCATTCGATTCAGCTCGTGGCAGCCAGTCTAAAAAACACTATCTTGGACTTCTCTGCATGTTTCCCAGGCGAGCTATTGGCAGCATGTTCAGAACCATGTTTCTGTGAATAACTCTTGAACCGTAAGTCACAGACGCTCGCTCTTGGCTGCATTCGATTCAGCTCGTGGCAGCCAGTCTAAAAAACACTATCTTGGACTTCTCTGCATGTTTCCCAGGCGAGCAATTGGCAGCATGTTCAGAACCATGTTTCTGTGAATAACTCTTGAACCGTAAGTCACAGACGCTCGCTCTTGGCTGCATTCGATTCAGCTCATGGCAGCCAGTCTAAAAAACACTATCTTGGACTTCTCTGCATGTTTCCCAGGCAAATGTTTCTAAAGCTAATTCTTGAACCGTAAGTCCTAGACGCTCGATCTTGGCGGCATTCGTCTCAGCGCCTGGCAATTAGTATAGAAGCACTGTCTTTGACTTCTCTGGATGTTTCCCAGGCGAGTTATTGACAAGTAAATCCTAGACGCTCGATCTTGGTTATTTTCGCTTTCGCGGCTGGCAGTAAAGTTCAGAACCATGTTTCTGTGAATAACTCTTGAACCGTAAGTCACAGACGCTCGCTCTTGGCTGCATTCGATTCAGCTCGTGGCAGCCAGTCTAAAAAACACTATCTTGGACTTCTCTGCATGTTTCCCAGGCGAGCAATTGGCAGCATGTTCAGAACCATGTTTCTGAGGCTAATTCCTTAACCGTAAGTCCTAGACGCTCGATCTTGGCGGCATTCGTCTCAGCGCCTGGCAATTAGTATAGGAGCACTGTGTTTGACTTCTCTGGATGTTTCCCAGGCGAGTTATTGACAAGTAAATCCTAGACGCTCGATCTTGGTTATTTTCGCTTTCGCGGCTGGCAGTAAAAGAACCATGTTTCTGTGAATAACTCTTGAACCGTAAGTCACAGACGCTCGCTCTTGGCTGCATTCGATTCAGCTCGTGGCAGCCAGTCTAAAAAACACTATCTTGGACTTCTCTGCATGTTTCCCAGGCAAATGTTTCTAAAGCTAATTCTTGAACCGTAAGTCCTAGACGCTCGATCTTGGCGGCATTCGTCTCAGCGCCTGGCAATTAGTATAGAAGCACTGTCTTTGACTTCTCTGGATGTTTCCCAGGCGAGTTATTGACAAGTAAATCCTAGACGTTCGATCTTGGTTATTTTCGCTTTCGCGGCTGGCAGTAAAGTTCAGAACCATGTTTCTGTGAATAACTCTTGAACCGTAAGTCACAGACGCTCGCTCTTGGCTGCATTCGATTCAGCTCGTGGCAGCCAGTCTAAAAAACACTATCTTGGACTTCTCTGCATGTTTCCCAGGCGAGCTATTGGCAGCATGTTCAGAACCATGTTTCTGTGAATAACTCTTGAACCGTAAGTCACAGACGCTCGCTCTTGGCTGCATTCGATTCAGCTCGTGGCAGCCAGTCTAAAAAACACTATCTTGGACTTCTCTGCATGTTTCCCAGGCGAGCTATTGGCAGCATGTTCAGAACCATGTTTCTGTGAATAACTCTTGAACCGTAAGTCACAGACGCTCGCTCTTGGCTGCATTCGATTCAGCTCGTGGCAGCCAGTCTAAAAAACACTATCTTGGACTTCTCTGCATGTTTCCCAGGCAAATGTTTCTAAAGCTAATTCTTGAACCGTAAGTCCTAGACGCTCGATCTTGGCGGCATTCGTCTCAGCGCCTGGCAATTAGTATAGAAGCACTGTCTTTGACTTCTCTGGATGTTTCGCAGGCGAGTTATTGACAAGTAAATCCTAGACGCTCGATCTTGGTTATTTTCGCTTTCGCGGCTGGCAGTAAAGTTCAGAACCATGTTTCTGTGAATAACTCTTGAACCGTAAGTCACAGACGCTCGCTCTTGGCTGCATTCGATTCAGCTCGTGGCAGCCAGTCTAAAAAACACTATCTTGGACTTCTCTGCATGTTTCCCAGGCGAGCTATTGGCAGCATGTTCAGAACCATGTTTCTGTGAATAACTCTTGAACCGTAAGTCACAGACGCTCGCTCTTGGCTGCATTCGATTCAGCTCGTGGCAGCCAGTCTAAAAAACACTATCTTGGACTTCTCTGCATGTTTCCCAGGCGAGCAATTGGCAGCATGTTCAGAACCATGTTTCTGTGAATAACTCTTGAACCGTAAGTCACAGACGCTCGCTCTTGGCTACATTCGATTCAGCTCGTGGCAGCCAGTCTAAAAAACACTATCTTGGACTTCTCTGCATGTTTCCCAGGCGAGCAATTGGCAGCATGTTCAGAACCATGTTTCTGAGGCTAATTCCTTAACCTAAGTCCTAGACGCTCGATCTTGGCGGCATTCGTCTCAGCGCCTGGCAATTAGTATAGGAGCACTGTGTTTGACTTCTCTGGATGTTTCCCAGGCGAGTTATTGACAAGTAAATCCTAGACGCTCGATCTTGGTTATTTTCGCTTTCGCGGCTGGCAGTAAAGTAAAGAACCATGTTTCTGTGAATAACTCTTGAACCGTAAGTCACAGACGCTCGCTCTTGGCTGCATTCGATTAAGCTCGTGGCAGCCAGTCTAAAAAACACTATCTTGGACTTCTCTGCATGTTTCCCAGGCGAGCTATTGGCAGCATGTTCAGAACCATGTTTCTGTGAATAACTCTTGAACCGTAAGTCACAGACGCTCGCTCTTGGCTGCATTCGATTCAGCTCGTGGCAGCCAGTCTAAAAAACACTATCTTGGACTTCTCTGCATGTTTCCCAGGCAAATGTTTCTAAAGCTAATTCTTGAACCGTAAGTCCTAGACGCTCGATCTTGGCGGCATTCGTCTCAGCGCCTGGCAATTAGTATAGAAGCACTGTCTTTGACTTCTCTGGATGTTTCCCAGGCGAGTTATTGACAAGTAAATCCTAGACGCTCGATCTTGGTTATTTTCGCTTTCGCGGCTGGCAGTAAAGTTCAGAACCATGTTTCTGTGAATAACTCTTGAACCGTAAGTCACAGACGCTCGCTCTTGGCTGCATTCGATTCAGCTCGTGGCAGCCAGTCTAAAAAACACTATCTTGGACTTCTCTGCATGTTTCCCAGGCGAGCAATTGGCAGCATGTTCAGAACCATGTTTCTGTGAATAACTCTTGAACCGTAAGTCACAGACGCTCGCTCTTGGCTGCATTCGATTCAGCTCGTGGCAGCCAGTCTAAAAAACACTATCTTGGACTTCTCTGCATGTTTCCCAGGCAAATGTTTCTAAAGCTAATTCTTGAACCGTAAGTCCTAGACGCTCGATCTTGGCGGCATTCGTCTCAGCGCCTGGCAATTAGTATGGAAGCACTGTCTTTGACTTCTCTGGATGTTTCCCAGGCGAGCTATTGGCAGCATGTTCAGAACCATGTTTCTGTGAATAACTCTTGAACCGTAAGTCACAGACGCTCGCTCTTGGCTGCATTCGATTCAGCTCGTGGCAGCCAGTCTAAAAAACACTATCTTGGACTTCTCTGCATGTTTCCCAGGCGAGCAATTGGCAGCATGTTCAGAACCATGTTTCTGTGAATAACTCTTGAACCGTAAGTCACAGACGCTCGCTCTTGGCTGCATTCGATTCAGCTCGTGGCAGCCAGTCTAAAAAACACTATCTTGGACTTCTCTGCATGTTTCCCAGGCGAGCAATTGGCAGCATGTTCAGAACCATGTTTCTGAGGCTAATTCCTTAACCTAAGTCCTAGACGCTCGATCTTGGCGGCATTCGTCTCAGCGCCTGGCAATTAGTATAGGAGCACTGTGTTAGACTTCTCTGGATATTTCCCAGGCGAGTTATTGACAAGTAAATCCTAGACGCTCGATCTTGGTTATTTTCGCTTTCGCGGCTGGCAGTAAAGTAAAGAACCATGTTTCTGTGAATAACTCTTGAACCGTAAGTCACAGACGCTCGCTCTTGGCTGCATTCGATTAAGCTCGTGGCAGCCAGTCTAAAAAACACTATCTTGGACTTCTCTGCATGTTTCCCAGGCGAGCTATTGGCAGCATGTTCAGAACCATGTTTCTGTGAATAACTCTTGAACCGTAAGTCACAGACGCTCGCTCTTGGCTGCATTCGATTCAGCTCGTGGCAGCCAGTCTAAAAAACACTATCTTGGACTTCTCTGCATGTTTCCCAGGCAAATGTTTCTAAAGCTAATTCTTGAACCGTAAGTCCTAGACGCTCGATCTTGGCGGCATTCGTCTGAGCGCCTGGCAATTAGTATAGAAGCACTGTCTTTGACTTCTCTGGATGTTTCCCAGGCGAGTTATTGACCAGTAAATCCTAGACGCTCGATCTTGGTTATTTTCGCTTTCGCGGCTGGCAGTAAAGTTCAGAACCATGTTTCTGTGAATAACTCTTGAACCGTAAGTCACAGACGCTCGCTCTTGGCTGCATTCGATTCAGCTCGTGGCAGCCAGTCTAAAAAACACTATCTTGGACTTCTCTGCATGTTTCCCAGGCGAGCAATTGGCAGCATGTTCAGAACCATGTTTCTGTGAATAACTCTTGAACCGTAAGTCACAGACGCTCGCTCTTGGCTGCATTCGATTCAGCTCGTGGCAGCCAGTCTAAAAAACACTATCTTGGACTTCTCTGCATGTTTCCCAGGCAAATGTTTCTAAAGCTAATTCTTGAACCGTAAGTCCTAGACGCTCGATCTTGGCGGCATTCGTCTCAGCGCCTGGCAATTAGTATGGAAGCACTGTCTTTGACTTCTCTGGATGTTTCCCAGGCGAGTTATTGACAAGTAAATCCTAGACGCTCGATCTTGGTTATTTTCGCTTTCGCGGCTGGCAGTAAAGTTCAGAACCATGTTTCTGTGAATAACTCTTGAACCGTAAGTCACAGACGTTCGCTCTTGGCTGCATTCGATTCAGCTCGTGGCAGCCAGTCTAAAAAACACTATCTTGGACTTCTCTGCATGTTTCCCAGGCAAGCTATTGGCAGCATGTTCAGAACCATGTTTCTGTGAATAACTCTTGAACCGTAAGTCACAGACGCTCGCTCTTGGCTGCATTCGATTCAGCTCGTGGCAGCCAGTCTAAAAAACACTATCTTGGACTTCTCTGCATGTTTCCCAGGCGAGCTATTGGCAGCATATTCAGAACCATGTTTCTGTGAATAACTCTTGAACCGTAAGTCACAGACGCTCGCTCTTGGCTGCATTCGATTCAGCTCGTGGCAGCCAGTCTAAAAAACACTATCTTGGACTTCTCTGCATGTTTCCCAGGCGAGCTATTGGCAGCATGTTCAGAACCATGTTTCTGTGAATAACTCTTGAACCGTAAGTCACAGACGCTCGCTCTTGGCTGCATTCGATTCAGCTCGTGGCAGCCAGTCTAAAAAACACTATCTTGGACTTCTCTGCATGTTTCCCAGGCGAGCAATTGGCAGCATGTTCAGAACCATGTTTCTGAGGCTAATTCCTTAACCTAAGTCCTAGACGCTCGATCTTGGCGGCATTCGTCTCAGCGCCTGGCAATTAGTATAGGAGCACTGTGTTAGACTTCCCTGGATGTTTCCCAGGCGAGTTATTGACAAGTAAATCCTAGACGCTCGATCTTGGTTATTTTCGCTTTCGCGGCTGGCAGTAAAGTAAAGAACCATGTTTCTGTGAATAACTCTTGAACCGTAAGTCACAGACGCTCGCTCTTGGCTGCATTCGATTAAGCTCGTGGCAGCCAGTCTAAAAAACACTATCTTGGACTTCTCTGCATGTTTCCCAGGCGAGCTATTGGCAGCATGTTCAGAACCATGTTTCTGTGAATAACTCTTGAACCGTAAGTCACAGACGCTCGCTCTTGGCTGCATTCGATTCAGCTCGTGGCAGCCAGTCTAAAAAACACTATCTTGGACTTCTCTGCATGTTTCCCAGGCAAATGTTTCTAAAGCTAATTCTTGAACCGTAAGTCCTAGACGCTCGATCTTGGCGGCATTCGTCTCAGCGCCTGGCAATTAGTATAGAAGCACTGTCTTTGACTTCTCTGGATGTTTCCCAGGCGAGTTATTGACAAGTAAATCCTAGACGCTCGATCTTGGTTATTTTCGCTTTCGCGGCTGGCAGTAAAGTTCAGAACCATGTTTCTGTGAATAACTCTTGAACCGTAAGTCACAGACGCTCGCTCTTGGCTGCATTCGATTCAGCTCGTGGCAGCCAGTCTAAAAAACACTATCTTGGACTTCTCTGCATGTTTCCCAGGCGAGCAATTGGCAGCATGTTCAGAACCATGTTTCTGTGAATAACTCTTGAACCGTAAGTCACAGACGCTCGCTCTTGGCTGCATTCGATTCAGCTCGTGGCAGCCAGTCTAAAAAACACTATCTTGGACTTCTCTGCATGTTTCCCAGGCAAATGTTTCTAAAGCTAATTCTTGAACCGTAAGTCCTAGACGCTCGATCTTGGCGGCATTCGTCTCAGCGCCTTGCAATTAGTATGGAAGCACTGTCTTTGACTTCTCTGGATGTTTCCCAGGCGAGCTATTGGCAGCATGTTCAGAACCATGTTTCTGTGAATAACTCTTGAACCGTAAGTCACAGACGCTCGCTCTTGGCTGCATTCGATTCAGCTCGTGGCAGCCAGTCTAAAAAACACTATCTTGGACTTCTCTGCATGTTTCCCAGGCGAGCAATTGGCAGCATGTTCAGAACCATGTTTCTGTGAATAACTCTTGAACCGTAAGTCACAGACGCTCGCTCTTGGCTGCATTCGATTCAGCTCGTGGCAGCCAGTCTAAAAAACACTATCTTGGACTTCTCTGCATGTTTCCCAGGCGAGCAATTGGCAGCATGTTCAGAACCATGTTTCTGAGGCTAATTCCTTAACCTAAGTCCTAGACGCTCGATCTTGGCGGCATTCGTCTCAGCGCCTGGCAATTAGTATAGGAGCACTGTGTTAGACTTCTCTGGATATTTCCCAGGCGAGTTATTGACAAGTAAATCCTAGACGCTCGATCTTGGTTATTTTCGCTTTCGCGGCTGGCAGTAAAGTAAAGAACCATGTTTCTGTGAATAACTCTTGAACCGTAAGTCACAGACGCTCGCTCTTGGCTGCATTCGATTAAGCTCGTGGCAGCCAGTCTAAAAAACACTATCTTGGACTTCTCTGCATGTTTCCCAGGCGAGCTATTGGCAGCATGTTCAGAACCATGTTTCTGTGAATAACTCTTGAACCGTAAGTCACAGACGCTCGCTCTTGGCTGCATTCGATTCAGCTCGTGGCAGCCAGTCTAAAAAACACTATCTTGGACTTCTCTGCATGTTTCCCAGGCAAATGTTTCTAAAGCTAATTCTTGAACCGTAAGTCCTAGACGCTCGATCTTGGCGGCATTCGTCTCAGCGCCTGGCAATTAGTATAGAAGCACTGTCTTTGACTTCTCTGGATGTTTCCCAGGCGAGTTATTGACCAGTAAATCCTAGACGCTCGATCTTGGTTATTTTCGCTTTCGCGGCTGGCAGTAAAGTTCAGAACCATGTTTCTGTGAATAACTCTTGAACCGTAAGTCACAGACGCTCGCTCTTGGCTGCATTCGATTCAGCTCGTGGCAGCCAGTCTAAAAAACACTATCTTGGACTTCTCTGCATGTTTCCCAGGCGAGCAATTGGCAGCATGTTCAGAACCATGTTTCTGTGAATAACTCTTGAACCGTAAGTCACAGACGCTCGCTCTTGGCTGCATTCGATTCAGCTCGTGGCAGCCAGTCTAAAAAACACTATCTTGGACTTCTCTGCATGTTTCCCAGGCAAATGTTTCTAAAGCTAATTCTTGAACCGTAAGTCCTAGACGCTCGATCTTGGCGGCATTCGTCTCAGCGCCTGGCAATTAGTATGGAAGCACTGTCTTTGACTTCTCTGGATGTTTCCCAGGCGAGTTATTGACAAGTAAATCCTAGACGCTCGATCTTGGTTATTTTCGCTTTCGCGGCTGGCAGTAAAGTTCAGAACCATGTTTCTGTGAATAACTCTTGAACCGTAAGTCACAGACGTTCGCTCTTGGCTGCATTCGATTCAGCTCGTGGCAGCCAGTCTAAAAAACACTATCTTGGACTTCTCTGCATGTTTCCCAGGCAAGCTATTGGCAGCATGTTCAGAACCATGTTTCTGTGAATAACTCTTGAACCGTAAGTCACAGACGCTCGCTCTTGGCTGCATTCGATTCAGCTCGTGGCAGCCAGTCTAAAAAACACTATCTTGGACTTCTCTGCATGTTTCCCAGGCGAGCTATTGGCAGCATATTCAGAACCATGTTTCTGTGAATAACTCTTGAACCGTAAGTCACAGACGCTCGCTCTTGGCTGCATTCGATTCAGCTCGTGGCAGCCAGTCTAAAAAACACTATCTTGGACTTCTCTGCATGTTTCCCAGGCGAGCTATTGGCAGCATGTTCAGAACCATGTTTCTGTGAATAACTCTTGAACCGTAAGTCACAGACGCTCGCTCTTGGCTGCATTCGATTCAGCTCGTGGCAGCCAGTCTAAAAAACACTATCTTGGACTTCTCTGCATGTTTCCCAGGCGAGCTATTGGCAGCATGTCTAGAACCATGTTTCTGTGAATAACTCTTGAACCGTAAGTCACAGACGCTCGCTCTTGGCTGCATTCGATTCAGCTCGTGGCAGCCAGTCTAAAAAATACTATCTTGGACTTCTCTGCATGTTTCCCAGGCGAGCTATTGGCAGCATGTTCAGAACCATGTTTCTGTGAATAACTCTTGAACCGTAAGTCACAGACGCTCGCTCTTGGCTGCATTCGATTCAGCTCATGGCAGCCAGTCTAAAAAACACTATCTTGGACTTCTCTGCATGTTTCCCAGGCTAGCTATTGGCAGCATGTTCAGAACCATGTTTCTGTGAATAACTCTTGAACCGTAAGTCACAGACGCTCGCTCTTGGCTGCATTCGATTCAGCTCGTGGCAGCCAGTCTACAAAACACTATCTTGGACTTCTCTGCATGTTTCCCAGGCGAACTATTGGCAGCATGTTCAGAACCATGTTTCTGAGGCTAATTCTTGAACCGTAAGTCCTAGACGCTCGATCTTGGCGGCATTCGTCTCAGCGCCTGGCAATTAGTATAGGAGCACTGTGTTTGACTTCTCTGGATGTTTCCCAGGCGAGTTATTGACAAGTAAATCCTAGACGCTCGATCTTGGTTATTTTCGCTTTCGCGGCTGGCAGTAAAGTTCAGAACCATGTTTCTGTGAATAACTCTTGAACCGTAAGTCACAGACGCTCGCTCTTGGCTGCATTCGATTCAGCTCGTGGCAGCCAGTCTAAAAAACACTATCTTGGACTTCTCTGCATGTTTCCCATGCGAGCTATTGGCTGCATGTTCAGAACCATGTTTCTGTGAATAACTCTTGAACCGTAAGTCACAGACGCTCGCTCTTGGCTGCATTCGATTCAGCTCGTGGCAGCCAGTCTACAAAACACTATTTTGGACTTCTCTGCATGTTTCCCAGGCGAACTATTGGCAGCATGTTCAGAACCATGTTTCTGAGGCTAATTCCTTAACCGTAAGTCCTAGACACTCGATCTTGGCGGCATTCGTCTCAGCGCCTGGCAATTAGTATAGGAGCACTGTGTTTGACTTCTCTGGATGTTTCCCAGGCGAGTTATTGACAAGTAAATCCTAGACGCTCGATCTTGGTTATTTTCGCTTTCGCGGCTGGCAGTAAAGTTCAGAACCATGTTTCTGTGAATAACTCTTGAACCGTAAGTCACAGACGCTCGCTCTTGGCTGCATTCGATTCAGCTCGTGGCAGCCAGTCTAAAAAACACTATCTTGGACTTCTCTGCATGTTTCCCAGGCGAGCAATTGGCAGCATGTTCAGAACCATGTTTCTGTGAATAACTCTTGAACCGTAAGTCACAGACGCTCGCTCTTGGCTGCATTCGATTCAGCTCGTGGCAGCCAGTCTAAAAAACACTATCTTGGACTTCTCTGCATGTTTCCCAGGCAAATGTTTCTAAAGCTAATTCTTGAACCGTAAGTCCTAGACGCTCGATCTTGGCGGCATTCGTCTCAGCGCCTGGCAATTAGTATAGAAGCACTGTCTTTGACTTCTCTGGATGTTTCGCAGGCGAGTTATTGACAAGTAAATCCTAGACGCTCGATCTTGGTTATTTTCGCTTTCGCGGCTGGCAGTAAAGTTCAGAACCATGTTTCTGTGAATAACTCTTGAACCGTAAGTCACAGACGCTCGCTCTTGGCTGCATTCGATTCAGCTCGTGGCAGCCAGTCTAAAAAACACTATCTTGGACTTCTCTGCATGTTTCCCAGGCGAGCTATTGGCAGCATGTTCAGAACCATGTTTCTGTGAATAACTCTTGAACCGTAAGTCACAGACGCTCGCTCTTGGCTGCATTCGATTCAGCTCGTGGCAGCCAGTCTAAAAAACACTATCTTGGACTTCTCTGCATGTTTCCCAGGCGAGCAATTGGCAGCATGTTCAGAACCATGTTTCTGTGAATAACTCTTGAACCGTAAGTCACAGACGCTCGCTCTTGGCTGCATTCGATTCAGCTCGTGGCAGCCAGTCTAAAAAACACTATCTTGGACTTCTCTGCATGTTTCCCAGGCAAATGTTTCTAAAGCTAATTCTTGAACCGTAAGTCCTAGACGCTCGATCTTGGCGGCATTCGTCTCAGCGCCTGGCAATTAGTATAGAAGCACTGTCTTTGACTTCTCTGGATGTTTCCCAGGCGAGTTATTGACAAGTAAATCCTAGACGCTCGATCTTGGTTATTTTCGCTTTCGCGGCTGGCAGTAAAGTAAAGAACCATGTTTCTGTGAATAACTCTTGAACCGTAAGTCACAGACGCTCGCTCTTGGCTGCATTCGATTAAGCTCGTGGCAGCCAGTCTAAAAAACACTATCTTGGACTTCTCTGCATGTTTCCCAGGCGAGCTATTGGCAGCATGTTCAGAACCATGTTTCTGTGAATAACTCTTGAACCGTAAGTCACAGACGCTCGCTCTTGGCTGCATTCGATTCAGCTCGTGGCAGCCAGTCTAAAAAACACTATCTTGGACTACTCTGCATGTTTCCCAGGCGAGCTATTGGCAGCATGTTCAGAACCATGTTTCTGAGGCTAATTCTTGAACCGTAAGTCCTAGACGCTCGATCTTGGCGGCATTCGTCTCAGCGCCTGGCAATTAGTATAGGAGCACTATGTTTGACTTCTCTGGATGTTTCGCAGGCGAGTTATTGACAAGTAAATCCTAGACGCTCGATCTTGGTTATTTTCGCTTTCGCGGCTGGCAGTAAAGTTCAGAACCATGTTTCTGTGAATAACTCTTGAACCGTAAGTCACAGACGTTCGCTCTTGGCTGCATTCGATTCAGCTCGTGGCAGCCAGTCTAAAAAACACTATCTTGGACTTCTCTGCATGTTTCCCAGGCAAGCTATTGGCAGCATGTTCAGAACCATGTTTCTGTGAATAACTCTTGAACCGTAAGTCACAGACGCTCGCTCTTGGCTGCATTCGATTCAGCTCGTGGCAGCCAGTCTAAAAAACACTATCTTGGACTTCTCTGCATGTTTCCCAGGCGAGCTATTGGCAGCATGTTCAGAACCATGTTTCTGTGAATAACTCTTGAACCGTAAGTCACAGACGCTCGCTCTTGGCTGCATTCGATTCAGCTCGTGGCAGCCAGTCTAAAAAACACTATCTTGGACTTCTCTGCATGTTTCCCAGGCGAGCTATTGGCAGCATGTTCAGAACCATGTTTCTGTGAATAACTCTTGAACCGTAAGTCACAGACGCTCGCTCTTGGCTGCATTCGATTCAGCTCGTGGCAGCCAGTCTAAAAAATACTATCTTGGACTTCTCTGCATGTTTCCCAGGCGAGCTATTGGCAGCATGTTCAGAACCATGTTTCTGTGAATAACTCTTGAACCGTAAGTCACAGACGCTCGCTCTTGGCTGCATTCGATTCAGCTCATGGCAGCCAGTCTAAAAAACACTATCTTGGACTTCTCTGCATGTTTCCCAGGCTAGCTATTGGCAGCATGTTCAGAACCATGTTTCTGTGAATAACTCTTGAACCGTAAGTCACAGACGCTCGCTCTTGGCTGCATTCGATTCAGCTCGTGGCAGCCAGTCTAAAAAACACTATCTTGGACTTCTCTGCATGTTTCCCAGGCGAGCAATTGGCAGCATGTTCAGAACCATGTTTCTGTGAATAACTCTTGAACCGTAAGTCACAGACGCTCGCTCTTGGCTGCATTCGATTCAGCTCGTGGCAGCCAGTCTAAAAAACACTATCTTGGACTTCTCTGCATGTCTCCCAGGCAAATGTTTCTAAAGCTAATTCTTGAACCGTAAGTCCTAGACGCTCGATCTTGGCGGCATTCGTCTCAGCGTCTGGCAATTAGTATAGAAGCACTGTCTTTGACTTCTCTGGATGTTTCGCAGGCGAGTTATTGACAAGTAAATCCTAGACGCTCGATCTTGGTTATTTTCGCTTTCGCGGCTGGCAGTAAAGTTCAGAACCATGTTTCTGTGAATAACTCTTGAACCGTAAGTCACAGACGTTCGCTCTTGGCTGCATTCGATTCAGCTCGTGGCAGCCAGTCTAAAAAACACTATCTTGGACTTCTCTGCATGTTTCCCAGGCAAGCTATTGGCAGCATGTTCAGAACCATGTTTCTGTGAATAACTCTTGAACCGTAAGTCACAGACGCTCGCTCTTGGCTGCATTCGATTCAGCTCATGGCAGCCAGTCTAAAAAACACTATCTTGGACTTCTCTGCATGTTTCCCAGGCGAGCTATTGGCAGCATGTTCAGAACCATGTTTCTGTGAATAACTCTTGAACCGTAAGTCACAGACGCTCGCTCTTGGCTGCATTCGATTCAGCTCGTGGCAGCCAGTCTAAAAAACACTATCTTGGACTTCTCTGCATGTTTCCCAGGCGAGCAATTGGCAGCATGTTCAGAACCATGTTTCTGTGAATAACTCTTGAACCGTAAGTCACAGACGCTCGCTCTTGGCTGCATTCGATTCAGCTCGTGGCAGCCAGTCTAAAAAACACTATCTTGGACTTCTCTGCATGTCTCCCAGGCAAATGTTTCTAAAGCTAATTCTTGAACCGTAAGTCCTAGACGCTCGATCTTGGCGGCATTCGTCTCAGCGTCTGGCAATTAGTATAGAAGCACTGTCTTTGACTTCTCTGGATGTTTCGCAGGCGAGTTATTGACAAGTAAATCCTAGACGCTCGATCTTGGTTATTTTCGCTTTCGCGGCTGGCAGTAAAGTTCAGAACCATGTTTCTGTGAATAACTCTTGAACCGTAAGTCACAGACGTTCGCTCTTGGCTGCATTCGATTCAGCTCGTGGCAGCCAGTCTAAAAAACACTATCTTGGACTTCTCTGCATGTTTCCCAGGCAAGCTATTGGCAGCATGTTCAGAACCATGTTTCTGTGAATAACTCTTGAACCGTAAGTCACAGACGCTCGCTCTTGGCTGCATTCGATTCAGCTCGTGGCAGCCAGTCTAAAAAACACTATCTTGGACTTCTCTGCATGTTTCCCAGGCGAGCTATTGGCAGCATGTTCAGAACCATGTTTCTGTGAATAACTCTTGAACCGTAAGTCACAGACGCTCGCTCTTGGCTGCATTCGATTCAGCTCGTGGCAGCCAGTCTAAAAAACACTATCTTGGACTTCTCTGCATGTTTCCCAGGCGAGCTATTGGCAGCATGTTCAGAACCATGTTTCTGTGAATAACTCTTGAACCGTAAGTCACAGACGCTCGCTCTTGGCTGCATTCGATTCAGCTCGTGGCAGCCAGTCTAAAAAATACTATCTTGGACTTCTCTGCATGTTTCCCAGGCGAGCTATTGGCAGCATGTTCAGAACCATGTTTCTGTGAATAACTCTTGAACCGTAAGTCACAGACGCTCGCTCTTGGCTGCATTCGATTCAGCTCATGGCAGCCAGTCTAAAAAACACTATCTTGGACTTCTCTGCATGTTTCCCAGGCTAGCTATTGGCAGCATGTTCAGAACCATGTTTCTGTGAATAACTCTTGAACCGTAAGTCACAGACGCTCGCTCTTGGCTGCATTCGATTCAGCTCGTGGCAGCCAGTCTAAAAAACACTATCTTGGACTACTCTGCATGTTTCCCAGGCGAACTATTGGCAGCATGTTCAGAACCATGTTTCTGAGGCTAATTCTTGAACCGTAAGTCCTAGACGCTCGATCTTGGCGGCATTCGTCTCAGCGCCTGGCAATTAGTATAGGAGCACTATGTTTGACTTCTCTGGATGTTTCCCAGGCGAGTTATTGACAAGTAAATCCTAGACGCTCGATCTTGGTTATTTTCGCTTTCGCGGCTGGCAGTAAAGTTCAGAACCATGTTTCTGTGAATAACTCTTGAACCGTAAGTCACAGACGCTCGCTCTTGGCTGCATTCGATTCAGCTCGTGGCAGCCAGTCTAAAAAACACTATCTTGGACTTCTCTGCATGTTTCCCAGGCGAGCTATTGGCAGCATGTTCAGAACCATGTTTCTGTGAATAACTCTTGAACCGTAAGTCACAGACGCTCGCTCTTGGCTGCATTCGATTCAGCTCGTGGCAGCCAGTCTAAAAAACACTATCTTGGACTTCTCTGCATGTTTCCCAGGCGAGCAATTGGCAGCATGTTCAGAACCATGTTTCTGTGAATAACTCTTGAACCGTAAGTCACAGACGCTCGCTCTTGGCTGCATTCGATTCAGCTCGTGGCAGCCAGTCTAAAAAACACTATCTTGGACTTCTCTGCATGTCTCCCAGGCAAATGTTTCTAAAGCTAATTCTTGAACCGTAAGTCCTAGACGCTCGATCTTGGCGGCATTCGTCTCAGCGCCTGGCAATTAGTATAGAAGCACTGTCTTTGACTTCTCTGGATGTTTCGCAGGCGAGTTATTGACAAGTAAATCCTAGACGCTCGATCTTGGTTATTTTCGCTTTCGCGGCTGGCAGTAAAGTTCAGAACCATGTTTCTGTGAATAACTCTTGAACCGTAAGTCACAGACGCTCGCTCTTGGCTGCATTCGATTCAGCTCGTGGCAGCCAGTCTAAAAAACACTATCTTGGACTTCTCTGCATGTTTCCCAGGCGAGCTATTGGCAGCATGTTCAGAACCATGTTTCTGTGAATAACTCTTGAACCGTAAGTCACAGACGCTCGCTCTTGGCTGCATTCGATTCAGCTCGTGGCAGCCAGTCTAAAAAACACTATCTTGGACTTCTCTGCATGTTTCCCAGGCGAGCTATTGGCAGCATGTTCAGAACCATGTTTCTGTGAATAACTCTTGAACTGTAAGTCACAGACGCTCGCTCTTGGCTGCATTCGATTCAGCTCGTGGCAGCCAGTCTAAAAAACACTATCTTGGACTTCTCTGCATGTTTCCCAGGCGAGCTATTGGCAGCATATTCAGAACCATGTTTCTGTGAATAACTCTTGAACCGTAAGTCACAGACGCTCGCTCTTGGCTGCATTCGATTCAGCTCGTGGCAGCCAGTCTAAAAAATACTATTTTGGACTTCTCTGCATGTTTCCCAGGCGAGCTATTGGCAGCATGTTCAGAACCATGTTTCTGTGAATAACTCTTGAACCGTAAGTCACAGACGCTCGCTCTTGGCTGCATTCGATTCAGCTCATGGCAGCCAGTCTAAAAAACACTATCTTGGACTTCTCTGCATGTTTCCCAGGCTAGCTATTGGCAGCATGTTCAGAACCATGTTTCTGTGAATAACTCTTGAACCGTAAGTCACAGACGCTCGCTCTTGGCTGCATTCGATTCAGCTCGTGGCAGCCAGTCTAAAAAAACACTATCTTGGACTACTCTGCATGTTTCCCAGGCA
>NW_027463655.1:0-66922 GCF_050947455.1 Rhinoderma darwinii | reverse complement strand
GCCAGCCGCGAAAGCGAAAATAACCAAGATCGAGCGTCTAGGATTTACTTGTCAATAGCTCGCCTAGGAAACATCCAGAGAAGTCCAAGATAGTGTTTTTTAGACGGGCTGCCACGAGCTGAAACGAATGCAGCCAAGAGCGAGCGTCTGTGACTTACGGTTCAAGAGTTATTCACAGAAACATGGTTTTGAACTTTGCTGCCAGCCGCGAAAGCGAAAATAACCAAGATCGAGCGTCTAGGATTTACTTGTCAATAGCTCGCCTGGGAAACATCCAGAGAAGTCAAAGACAGTGCTTCTATACTAATTGCCAGGCGCTGAGACGAATGCCGCCAAGATCTAGCGTCTATGACTTACGGTTCAAGAATTAGAATCAGAAACAGTGGGAAACAGTGCTTCTATACTAATTGCCAGGCGTTGAGACGAATGCCGCCAAGATCGAGCGTCTATGACTTACGGTTCAAGAATTAGCCTCAGAAACAGTGGTTCTGAACATGCTGCCAATAGCTCGTCTGGGAAACATCCAGAGAAGTCCAAGATAGTGTTTTTTAGACGGGCTGCCACGAGCTGAAACGAATGCAGCCAAGAGCGAGCGTCTGTGACTTACGGTTCAAGAGTTATTCACAGAAACATGGTTCTGAACTTTGCTGCCAGCCGCGAAGCGAAAATAACCAAGCTCGAGCGTCTAGGATTTACTTGTCAATAGCTCGCCTGGGAAACATCCAGAGAAGTCAAAGACAGTGCTTCTATACTAATTGCCAGGCGCTGAGACGAATGCCGCCAAGATCTAGCGTCTATGACTTACGGTTCAAGAATTAGAATCAGAAACAGTGGGAAACAGTGCTTCTATACTAATTGCCAGGCGTTGAGACGAATGCCGCCAAGATCGAGCGTCTATGACTTACGGTTCAAGAATTAGCCTCAGAAACAGTGGTTCTGAACATGCTGCCAATAGCTCGTCTGGGAAACATCCAGAGAAGTCCAAGATAGTGTTTTTTAGACGGGCTGCCACGAGCTGAAACGAATGCAGCCAAGAGCGAGCGTCTGTGACTTACGGTTCAAGAGTTATTCACAGAAACATGGTTCTGAACTTTGCTGCCAGCCGCGAAATCGAAAATAACCAAGATCGAGCGTCTAGGATTTACTTGTCAATAGCTCGCCTGGGAACATCCAGAGAAGTCAAAGACAGTGCTTCTATACTAATTGCCAGGCGCTGAGACGAATGCCGCCAAGATCTAGCGTCTATGACTTTACGGTTCAAGAATTAGCCTCAGAAACAGTGGGAAACCGTGCTTCTATACTAATTGCCAAGCGCTGAGACGAATGCCGCCAAGATCGAGCGTCTAAGACTTACGGTTCAAGAATTAGCCTCAGAAACAGTGGTTCTGAACATGCTGCCAATAGCTTGCCTGGGAAACATCCAGAGAAGTCCAAGATAGTGTTTTTTAGACTGGCTGCCACGAGCTGAAACGAATGCAGCCAAGAGCGAGCGTCTGTGACTTACGGTTCAAGAGTTATTCACAGAAACATTGTTCTGAACTTTGCTGCCAGCCGCGAAAGCGAAAATAACCAAGATCGAGCGTCTAGGATTTACTTGTCAATAGCTCGCCTAGGAAACATCCAGAGAAGTCCAAGATTGTGTTTTTTAGACTGGCTGCCACGAGCTGAAACGAATGCAGCCAAGAGCGAGCGTCTGTGACTTACGGTTCAAGAGTTATTCACAGAAACATGGTTCTGAACTTTGCTGCCAGCCGCGAAAGCGAAAATAACCAAGATCGAGCGTCTAGGATTTACTTGTCAATAGCTCGCCTGGGAAACATCCAGAGAAGTCAAAGACAGTGCTTCTATACTAATTGCCAGGCGCTGAGACGAATGGCGCCAAGATCGAGCGTCTATGACTTACGGTTCAAGAATTAGCCTCAGAAACAGTGGGAAACAGTGCTTCTATACTAATTGCCAGGCGCTGAGACGAATGCCGCCAAGATCGAGCGTCTATGACTTACGGTTCAAGAATTAGCCTCAGAAACAGTGGTTCTGAACATGCTGCCAATAGCTCGCCTGGGAAACATCCAGAGAAGTCCAAGATTGTGTTTTTAAGACTGGCTGCCACGAGCTGAAACGAATGCAGCCAAGAGCGAGCGTCTGTGACTTACGGTTCAAGAGTTATTCACAGAAACATGGTTCTGAACTTTGCTGCCAGCCGCGAAAGCGAAAATAACCAAGATCGAGCGTCTAGGATTTACTTGTCAATAGCTCGCCTGGGAAACATCCAGAGAAGTCAAAGACAGTGCTTCTATACTAATTGCCAGGCGCTGAGACGAATGGCGCCAAGATCGAGCGTCTAAGACTTACGGTTCAAGAATTAGCCTCAGAAACAGTGGTTCTGAACATGCTGCCAATAGCTCGCCTGGGAAACATCCAGAGAAGTCCAAGATAGTGTTTTTTAGACTGGCTGCCACGAGCTGAAACGAATGCAGCCAAGAGCGAGCGTCTGTGACTTACGGTTCAAGAGTTATTCACAGAAACATGGTTCTGAACTTTGCTGCCAGCCGCGAAAGCGAAAATAACCAAGATCGAGCGTCTAGGATTTACTTGTCAATAGCTCGCCTGGGAAACATCCAGAGAAGTCAAAGACAGTGCTTCTATACTAATTGCCAGGCGCTGAGACGAATGCCGCCAAGATCTAGCGTCTATGACTTACGGTTCAAGAATTAGCCTCAGAAACAGTGGGAAACAGTGCTTCTATACTAATTGCCAGGCGCTGAGACGAATGCCGCCAAGATCGAGCGTCTATGACTTACGGTTCAAGAATTAGCCTCAGAAACAGTGGTTCTGAACATGCTGCCAATAGCTCGCCTGGGAAACATCCAAAGAAGTCCAAGATTGTGTTTTTTAGACTGGCTGCCACGAGCTGAAACGAATGCAGCCAAGAGCGAGCGTCTGTGACTTACGGTTCAAGAGTTATTCACAGAAACATGGTTCTGAACTTTGCTGCCAGCCGCGAAAGCGAAAATAACCAAGATCGAGCGTCTAGGATTTACTTGTCAATAGCTCGCCAGGGAAACATCCAGAGAAGTCAAAGACAGTGCTTCTATACTAATTGTCAGGCGCTGAGACGAATGCCGCCAAGATCGAGCGTCTATGACTTACGGTTCAAGAATTAGCCTCAGAAACAGTGGTTCTGAACATGCTGCCAATAGCTCATCTGGGAAACATCCAGAGAAGTCCAACATAGTGTTTTTTAGACTGACTGCCACGAGCTGAAACGAATGCAGCCAAGAGCGAGCGTCTGTGACTTACGGTTCAAGAGTTATTCACAGAAACATGGTTCTGAACTTTGCTGCCAGCCGCGAAAGCGAAAATAACCAAGATCGAGCGTCTAGGATTTACTTGTCAATAGCTCGCCTGGGAAACATCCAGAGAAGTCAAAGACAGTGCTTCTATACTAATTGCCAGGCGCTGAGACGAATGCCGCCAAGATCTAGCGTCTATGACTTACGGTTCAAGAATTAGCCTCAGAAACAGTGGGAAACAGTGCTTCTATACTAATTGCCAGGCGCTGAGACGAATGCCGCCAAGATCGAGCGTCTATGACTTACGGTTCAAGAATTAGCCTCAGAAACAGTGGTTCTGAACATGCTGCCAATAGCTCGCCTGGGAAACATCCAGAGAAGTCCAAGATTGTGTTTTTTAGACTGGCTGCCACGAGCTGAAACGAATGCAGCCAAGAGCGAGCGTCTGTGACTTACGGTTCAAGAGTTATTCACAGAAACATGGTTCTGAACTTTGCTGCCAGCCGCGAAAGCGAAAATAACCAAGATCGAGCGTCTAGGATTTACTTGTCAATAGCTCGCCTGGGAAACATCCAGAGAAGTCAAAGACAGTGTTTCTATACTAATTGCCAGGCGCTGAGACGAATGCCGCCAAGATCTAGCGTCTATGACTTACGGTTCAAGAATTAGCCTCAGAAACAGTGGGAAACAGTGCTTCTATACTAATTGCCAGGCGCTGAGACGAATGCCGCCAAGATCGAGCGTCTATGACTTACGGTTCAAGAATTAGCCTCAGAAACAGTGGTTCTGAACATGCTGCCAATAGCTCGCCTGGGAAACATCCAGAGAAGTCCAAGATTGTGTTTTTTAGACTGGCTGCCACGAGCTGAAACGAATGCAGCCAAGAGCGAGCGTCTGTGACTTACGGTTCAAGAGTTATTCATAGAAACATGGTTCTGAACTTTGCTGCCAGCCGCGAAAGCGAAAATAACCAAGATCGAGCGTCTAGGATTTACTTGTGAATAGCTCGCCTGGGAAACATCCAGAGAAGTCAAAGACAGTGCTTCTATACTAATTGCCAGGCGCTGAGACGAATGGCGCCAAGATCGAGCGTCTAAGACTTACGGTTCAAGAATTAGCCTCAGAAACAGTGGTTCTGAACATGCTGCCAATATCTCGTCTGGGAAACATCCAGAGAAGTCCAAGATAGTGTTTTTTAGACGGGCTGCCACGAGCTGAAACGAATGCAGCCAAGAGCGAGCGTCTGTGACTTACGGTTCAAGAGTTATTCACAGAAACATGGTTCTGAACTTTGCTGCCAGCCGCGAAAGCGAAAATAACCAAGATCGAGCCTCTAGGATTTACTTGTCAATAGCTCGCCTGGGAAACATCCAGAGAAGTCAAAGACAGTGCTTCTATACTAATTGCCAGGCGCTGAGACGAATGCCGCCAAGATCTAGCGTCTATGACTTACGGTACAAGAATTAGCCTCAGAAACTTTGGGAAACAGTGCTTCTATACTAATTGCCAGGCGCTGAGACGAATGCCGCCAAGATCGAGCGTATATGACTTACGGTTCAAGAATTAGCCTCAGAAACAGTGGTTCTGAACATGCTGCCAATTGCTCACCTGGGAAACATCCGGAGAAGTCCAAGATAGTGTTTTTTAGACTGGCTGCCACGAGCTGAAACGAATGCAGCCAAGAGCGAGCGTCTGTGACTTACGGTTCAAGAGTTATTCACAGAAACATGGTTCTGAACTTTGCTGCCAGCCGCGAAAGCGAAAATAACCAAGATCGAGCGTCTAGGATTTACTTGTCAATAGCTCGCCTGGGAAACATCCAGAGAAGTCAAAGACAGTGCTTCTATACTAATTGCCAGGCGCTGAGACGAATGCCGCCAAGATCTAGCGTCTATGACTTACGGTTCAAGAATTAGAATCAGAAACAGTGGGAAACAGTGCTTCTATACTAATTGCCAGGCGTTGAGACGAATGCCGCCAAGATCGAGCGTCTATGACTTACGGTTCAAGAATTAGCCTCAGAAACAGTGGTTCTGAACATGCTGCCAATAGCTCGTCTGGGAAACATCCAGAGAAGTCCAAGATAGTGTTTTTTAGACGGGCTGCCACGAGCTGAAACGAATGCAGCCAAGAGCGAGCGTCTGTGACTTACGGTTCAAGAGTTATTCACAGAAACATGGTTCTGAACTTTGCTGCCAGCCGCGAAAGCGAAAATAACCAAGCTCGAGCGTCTAGGATTTACTTGTCAATAGCTCGCCTGGGAAACATCCAGAGAAGTCAAAGACAGTGCTTCTATACTAATTGCCAGGCGCTGAGACGAATGCCGCCAAGATCTAGCGTCTATGACTTACGGTTCAAGAATTAGAATCAGAAACAGTGGGAAACAGTGCTTCTATACTAATTGCCAGGCGTTGAGACGAATGCCGCCAAGATCGAGCGTCTATGACTTACGGTTCAAGAATTAGCCTCAGAAACAGTGGTTCTGAACATGCTGCCAATAGCTCGTCTGGGAAACATCCAGAGAAGTCCAAGATAGTGTTTTTTAGACGGGCTGCCACGAGCTGAAACGAATGCAGCCAAGAGCGAGCGTCTGTGACTTACGGTTCAAGAGTTATTCACAGAAACATGGTTCTGAACTTTGCTGCCAGCCGCGAAATCGAAAATAACCAAGATCGAGCGTCTAGGATTTACTTGTCAATAGCTCGCCTGGGAAACATCCAGAGAAGTCAAAGACAGTGCTTCTATACTAATTGCCAGGCGCTGAGACGAATGCCGCCAAGATCTAGCGTCTATGACTTACGGTTCAAGAATTAGCCTCAGAAACAGTGGTTCTGAACATGCTGCCAATAGCTTGCCTGGGAAACATCCAGAGAAGTCCAAGATAGTGTTTTTTAGACTGGCTGCCACGAGCTGAAACGAATGCAGCCAAGAGCGAGCGTCTGTGACTTACGGTTCAAGAGTTATTCACAGAAACATTGTTCTGAACTTTGCTGCCAGCCGCGAAAGCGAAAATAACCAAGATCGAGCGTCTAGGATTTACTTGTCAATAGCTCGCCTAGGAAACATCCAGAGAAGTCCAAGATTGTGTTTTTTAGACTGGCTGCCACGAGCTGAAACGAATGCAGCCAAGAGCGAGCGTCTGTGACTTACGGTTCAAGAGTTATTCACAGAAACATGGTTCTGAACTTTGCTGCCAGCCGCGAAAGCGAAAATAACCAAGATCGAGCGTCTAGGATTTACTTGTCAATAGCTCGCCTGGGAAACATCCAGAGAAGTCAAAGACAGTGCTTCTATACTAATTGCCAGGCGCTGAGACGAATGGCGCCAAGATCGAGCGTCTATGACTTACGGTTCAAGAATTAGCCTCAGAAACAGTGGGAAACAGTGCTTCTATACTAATTGCCAGGCGCTGAGACGAATGCCGCCAAGATCGAGCGTCTATGACTTACGGTTCAAGAATTAGCCTCAGAAACAGTGGTTCTGAACATGCTGCCAATAGCTCGCCTGGGAAACATCCAGAGAAGTCCAAGATTGTGTTTTTAAGACTGGCTGCCACGAGCTGAAACGAATGCAGCCAAGAGCGAGCGTCTGTGACTTACGGTTCAAGAGTTATTCACAGAAACATGGTTCTGAACTTTGCTGCCAGCCGCGAAAGCGAAAATAACCAAGATCGAGCGTCTAGGATTTACTTGTCAATAGCTCGCCTGGGAAACATCCAGAGAAGTCAAAGACAGTGCTTCTATACTAATTGCCAGGCGCTGAGACGAATGGCGCCAAGATCGAGCGTCTAAGACTTACGGTTCAAGAATTAGCCTCAGAAACATTGGTTCTGAACATGCTGCCAATAGCTCGCCTGGGAAACATCCAGAGAAGTCCAAGATAGTGTTTTTTAGACTGGCTGCCACGAGCTGAAACGAATGCAGCCAAGAGCGAGCGTCTGTGACTTACGGTTCAAGAGTTATTCACAGAAACATGGTTCTGAACTTTGCTGCCAGCCGCGAAAGCGAAAATAACCAAGATCGAGCGTCTAGGATTTACTTGTCAATAGCTCGCCTGGGAAACATCCAGAGAAGTCAAAGACAGTGCTTCTATACTAATTGCCAGGCGCTGAGACGAATGCCGCCAAGATCTAGCGTCTATGACTTACGGTACAAGAATTAGCCTCAGAAACTTTGGGAAACAGTGCTTCTATACTAATTGCCAGGCGCTGAGACGAATGCCGCCAAGATCGAGCGTATATGACTTACGGTTCAAGAATTAGCCTCAGAAACAGTGGTTCTGAACATGCTGCCAATTGCTCACCTGGGAAACATCCGGAGAAGTCCAAGATAGTGTTTTTTAGACTGGCTGCCACGAGCTGAAACGAATGCAGCCAAGAGCGAGCGTCTGTGACTTACGGTTCAAGAGTTATTCACAGAAACATGGTTCTGAACTTTGCTGCCAGCCGCGAAAGCGAAAATAACCAAGATCGAGCGTCTAGGATTTACTTGTCAATAGCTCGCCTGGGAAACATCCAGAGAAGTCAAAGACAGTGTTTCTATACTAATTGCCAGGCGCTGAGACGAATGCCGCCAAGATCTAGCGTCTATGACTTACGGTTCAAGAATTAGCCTCAGAAACAGTGGGAAACAGTGCTTCTATACTAATTGCCAGGCGCTGAGACGAATGCCGCCAAGATCGAGCGTCTATGACTTACGGTTCAAGAATTAGCCTCAGAAACAGTGGTTCTGAACATGCTGCCAATAGCTCGCCTGGGAAACATCCAGAGAAGTCCAAGATTGTGTTTTTTAGACTGGCTGCCACGAGCTGAAACGAATGCAGCCAAGAGCGAGCGTCTGTGACTTACGGTTCAAGAGTTATTCATAGAAACATGGTTCTGAACTTTGCTGCCAGCCGCGAAAGCGAAAATAACCAAGATCGAGCGTCTAGGATTTACTTGTGAATAGCTCGCCTGGGAAACATCCAGAGAAGTCAAAGACAGTGCTTCTATACTAATTGCCAGGCGCTGAGACGAATGGCGCCAAGATCGAGCGTCTAAGACTTACGGTTCAAGAATTAGCCTCAGAAACAGTGGGAAACAGTGCTTCTATACTAATTGCCAGGCGCTGAGACGAATGCCGCCAAGATCGAGCGTCTATGACTTACGGTTCAAGAATTAGCCTCAGAAACAGTGGTTCTGAACATGCTGCCAATAGCTCGCCTGGGAAACATCCAGAGAAGTCCAAGATAGTGTTTTTTAGACTGGCTGCCACGAGCTGAAACGAATGCAGCCAAGAGCGAGCGTCTGTGACTTACGGTTCAAGAGTTATTCACAGAAACATGGTTCTGAACTTTGCTGCCATCCGCGAAAGCGAAAATAACCAAGATCGAGCGTCTAGGATTTACTTGTCAATAGCTCGCCTGGGAAACATCCAGAGAAGTCAAAGACAGTGCTTCTATACTAATTGCCAGGCGCTGAGACGAATGCCGCCAAGATCTAGCGTCTATGACTTACGGTTCAAGAATTAGCCTCAGAAACAGTGGGAAACAGTGCTTCTATACTAATTGCCAAGCGCTGAGACGAATGCCGCCAAGATCTAGCGTCTATGACTTACGGTTCAAGAATTAGCCTCAGAAACAGTGGGAAACAGTGCTTCTATACTAATTGCCAGGCGCTGAGACGAATGCCGCCAAGATCGAGCGTCTATGACTTACGGTTCAAGAATTAGCCTCAGAAACAGTGGTTCTGAACATGCTGCCAATAGCTCGCCTGGGAAACATCCAGAGAAGTCCAAGATAGTGTTTTTTAGACTGGCTGCCACGAGCTGAAACGAATGCAGCCAAGAGCGAGCGTCTGTGACTTACGGTTCAAGAGTTATTCACAGAAACATGGTTCTGAACTTTGCTGCCAGCCGCGAAAGCGAAAATAACCAAGATCGAGCGTCTAGGATTTACTTGTCAATAGCTCGCCTGGGAAACATCCAGAGAAGTCAAAGACAGTGCTTCTATACTAATTGCCAGGCGCTGAGACGAATGGCGCCAAGATCGAGCGTCTAAGACTTACGGTTCAAGAATTAGCCTCAGAAACAGTGGGAAACAGTGCTTCTATACTAATTGCCAGGCGCTGAGACGAATGCCGCCAAGATCGAGCGTCTATGACTTACGGTTCAAGAATTAGCCTCAGAAACAGTGGTTCTGAACATGCTGCCAATAGCTCGCCTGGGAAACATCCAGAGAAGTCCAAGATAGTGTTTTTTAGACTGGCTGCCACGAGCTGAAACGAATGCAGCCAAGAGCGAGCGTCTGTGACTTACGGTTCAAGAGTTATTCACAGAAACATGGTTCTGAACTTTGCTGCCATCCGCGAAAGCGAAAATAACCAAGATCGAGCGTCTAGGATTTACTTGTCAATAGCTCGCCTGGGAAACATCCAGAGAAGTCAAAGACAGTGCTTCTATACTAATTGCCAGGCGCTGAGACGAATGCCGCCAAGATCTAGCGTCTATGACTTACGGTTCAAGAATTAGCCTCAGAAACAGTGGGAAACAGTGCTTCTATACTAATTGCCAAGCGCTGAGACGAATGCCGCCAAGATCTAGCGTCTATGACTTACGGTTCAAGAATTAGCCTCAGAAACAGTGGGAAACAGTGCTTCTATACTAATTGCCAGGCGCTGAGACGAATGCCGCCAAGATCGAGCGTCTATGACTTACGGTTCAAGAATTAGCCTCAGAAACAGTGGTTCTGAACATGCTGCCAATAGCTCGCCTGGGAAACATCCAGAGAAGTCCAAGATTGTGTTTTTTAGACTGGCTGCCACGAGCTGAAACGAATGCAGCCAAGAGCGAGCGTCTGTGACTTACGGTTCAAGAGTTATTCACAGAAACATGGTTCTGAACTTTGCTGCCAGCCGCGAAAGCGAAAATAACCAAGATCGAGCGTCTAGGATTTACTTGTCAATAGCTCGCCTGGGAAACATCCAGAGAAGTCAAAGACAGTGCTTCTATACTAATTGCCAGGCGCTGAGACGAATGGCGCCAAGATCGAGCGTCTAAGACTTACGGTTCAAGAATTAGCCTCAGAAACAGTGGTTCTGAACATGCTGCCAATAGCTCGCCTGGGAAACATCCAGAGAAGTCCAAGATAGTGTTTTTTAGACTGGCTGCCACGAGCTGAAACGAATGCAGCCAAGAGCGAGCGTCTGTGACTTACGGTTCAAGAGTTATTCACAGAAACATGGTTCTGAACTTTGCTGCCAGCCGCGAAAGCGAAAATAACCTTGATCGAGCGTCTAGGATTTACTTGTCAATAGCTCGCCTGGGAAACATCCAGAGAAGTCAAAGACAGTGCTTCTATACTAATTGCCAGGCGCTGAGACGAATGCCGCCAAGATCTAGCGTCTATGACTTACGGTTCAAGAATTAGCCTCAGAAACAGTGGGAAACAGTGCTTCTATACTAATTGCCAGGCGCTGAGACGAATGCCGCCAAGATCGAGCGTCTATGACTTACGGTTCAAGAATTAGCCTCAGAAACAGTGGTTCTGAACATGCTGCCAATAGCTCGACTGGGAAACATCCAAAGAAGTCCAAGATAGTGTTTTTTAGACTGGCTGCCACGAGCTGAAACGAATGCAGCCAAGAGCGAGCGTCTGTGACTTACGGTTCAAGAGTTATTCACAGAAACATGGTTCTGAACTTTGCTGCCAGCCGCAAAAGCGAAAATAACCAAGATCGAGCGTCTAGGATTTACTTGTCAATAGCTCGCCTGGGAAACATCCAGAGAAGTCAAAGACAGTGCTTCTATACTAATTGCCAGGCGCTGAGACGAATGCCGCCAAGATCTAGCGTCTATGACTTACGGTTCAAGAATTAGCCTCAGAAACAGTGGTTCTGAACATGCTGCCAATAGCTCGCCTAGGAAACATCCAGAGAAGTCCAACATAGTGTTTTTTAGACTGGCTGCCACGAGCTGAAATGAATGCAGCCAAGAGCGAGCGTCTATGACTTACGGTTCAAGAGTAATTCACAGAAACATGGTTCTGAACTTTGCTGCCAGCCGCGAAAGCGAAAATAACCAAGATCTTGGACTTCTCTGCATGTTTCCCAGGCGAGCTATTGCCAGCATGTTCAGAACCATGTTTCTGTGAATAACTCTCGAACCGTAAGTCACAGACGCTCGCTCTTGGCTGCATTCGATTCATCTCGTTGCAGCCAGTCTAAAAAACACTATCTTGGACTTCTCTGCATGTTTCCCAGGCGAGCTATTGGCAGCATGTTCAGAACCATGTTTCTGAGGCTAATTCTTGAACCGTAAGTCCTAGACGCTCAATCTTGGCGGCATTCGTCTCAGCGCCTGACAATTAGTATAGAAGCACTGTCTTTGACTTCTCTGGATGTTTCCCAGGCGAGTTATTGACAAGTAAATCCTAGACGCTCGATCTTGGTTATTTTCGCTTTCGCGGCTGGCAGTAAAGTTCAGAACCATGTTTCTGTGAATAACTCTTGAACCGTAAGTCACAGACGCTCGCTCTTGGCTGCATTCGATTCAGCTTGTGGCAGCCAGTCTAAAAAACACTATCTTGGACTTCTCTGCATGTTTCCCAGGCGAGCTATTGGCAGCATGTTCAGAACCATGTTTCTGTGAATAACTCTCGAACCGTAAGTCACAGACGCTCGCTCTTGGCTGCATTCGATTCAGCGCGTGGCAGCCAGTCTAAAAAACACTATCTTTGACTTCTCTGCATGTTTCCCAGGCGAGCTATTGGCAGCATGTTCAGAACCATGTTTCTGTGAATAACTCTCGATCCGTAAGTCACAGACGCTCGCTCTTGGCTGCATTCGATTCAGCTCGTGGCAGCCAGTCTAAAAAACACTATCTTGGACTTCTCTGCATGTTTCCCAGGCGAGCTATTGGCAGCATGTTCAGAACCATGTTTCTGTGAATAACTCTCGAACCGTAAGTCACAGACGCTCGCTCTTGGCTGCATTCGATTCAGCTCGTGCCAGCCAGTCTAAAAAACACTATCTTGGACTTCTCTGCATGTTTCCCAGGCGAGCTATTGGCAGCATGTTCAGAACCATGTTTCTGAGGCTAATTCTTGAACCGTAAGTCCTAGACGCTCAATCTTGGCGGCATTCGTCTCAGCGCCTGACAATTAGTATAGAAGCACTGTCTTTGACTTCTCTGGATGTTTCCCAGGCGAGTTATTGACAAGTAAATCCTAGACGCTCGATCTTGGTTATTTTCGCTTTCGCGGCTGGCAGTAAAGTTCAGAACCATGTTTCTGTGAATAACTCTTGAACCGTAAGTCACAGACGCTCGCTCTTGGCTGCATTCGATTCAGCTTGTGGCAGCCAGTCTAAAAAACACTATCTTGGACTTCTCTGTATGTTTCCCAGGCGAGCTATTGGCAGCATGTTCAGAACCATGTTTCTGTGAATAACTCTCGAACCGTAAGTCACAGACGCTCGCTCTTGGCTGCATTCGATTCAGCGCGTGGCAGCCAGTCTAAAAAACACTATCTTTGACTTCTCTGCATGTTTCCCAGGCGAGCTATTGGCAGCATGTTCAGAACCATGTTTCTGTGAATAACTCTCGATCCGTAAGTCACAGACGCTCGCTCTTGGCTGCATTCGATTCAGCTCGTGGCAGCCAGTCTAAAAAACACTATCTTGGACTTCTCTGCATGTTTCCCAGGCGAGCTATTGGCAGCATGTTCAGAACCATGTTTCTGTGAATAACTCTCGAACCGTAAGTCACAGACGCTCGCTCTTGGCTGCATTCGATTCAGCTCGTGCCAGCCAGTCTAAAAAACACTATCTTGGACTTCTCTGCATGTTTCCCAGGCGAGCTATTGGCAGCATGTTCAGAACCATGTTTCTGAGGCTAATTCTTGAACCGTAAGTCCTAGACGCTCAATCTTGGCGGCATTCGTCTCAGCGCCTGGCAATTAGTATAGAAGCACTGTCTTTGACTTCTCTGGATGTTTCCCAGGCGAGTTATTGACAAGTAAATCCTAGACGCTCGATCTTGGTTATTTTCGCTTTCACGGCTGGCAGTAAAGTTCAGAACCATGTTTCTGTGAATAACTCTTGAACCGTAAGTCACAGACGCTCGCTCTTGGCTGCATTCGATTCAGCTCGTGGCAGCCAGTCTAAAAAACACTATCTTGGACTTCTCTGCATGTTTCCCAGGCGAGCTATTGGCAGCATGTTCAGAACCATGTTTCTGTGAATAACTCTCGAACCGTAAGTCACAGACGCTCGCTCTTGGCTGCATTCGATTCAGCTCGTGGCAGCCAGTCTAAAAAACACTATCTTTGACTTCTCTGCATGTTTCCCAGGCGAGCTATTGGCAGCATGTTCAGAACCATGTTTCTGTGAATAACTCTCGATCCGTAAGTCACAGACGCTCGCTCTTGGCTGCATTCGATTCAGCTCGTGGCAGCCAGTCTAAAAAACACTATCTTGGACTTCTCTGCATGTTTCCCAGGCGAGCTATTGGCAGCATGTTCAGAACCATGTTTCTGTGAATAACTCTCGAACCGTAAGTCACAGACGCTCGCTCTTGGCTGCATTCGATTCAGCTCGTGCCAGCCAGTCTAAAAAACACTATCTTGGACTTCTCTGCATGTTTCCCAGGCGAGCTATTGGCAGCATGTTCAGAACCATGTTTCTGTGAATAACTCTCGAACCGTAAGTCACAGACGCTCGCTCTTGGCTGCATTCGATTCAGCTCGTGGCAGCCAGTCTAAAAAACACTATCTTGGACTTCTCTGCATGTTTCCCAGGCGAGCTATTGGCTGCATGTTCAGAACCATGTTTCTGAGGCTAATTCTTGAACCGTAAGTCCTAGACGCTCGCTCTTGGCTGCATTCGATTCAGCTCGTGGCAGCCAGTCTAAAAAACACTATCTTGGACTTCTCTGCATGTTTCCCAGGCGAGCTATTGGCAGCATGTTCAGAACCATGTTTCTGTGAATAACTCTCGAACCGTAAGTCACAGACGCTCGCTCTTGGCTGCATTCGATTCAGCTCGTGGCAGCCAATCTAAAAAACACTATCTTGGACTTCTCTGCATGTTTCCCAGGCGAGCTATTGGCAGCATGTTCAGAACCATGTTTCTGTGAATAACTCTTGAACCGTAAGTCACAGACGCTCGCTCTTGGCTGCATTCGATTCAGCTCGTGGCAGCCAGTCTAAAAAATACTATCTTGGACATCTCTGCATGTTTCCCAGGCGAGCTATTGGCAGCATGTTCAGAACCATGTTTCTGAGGCTAATTCTTGAACCGTAAGTCCTAGACGTTCGATCTTGGCGGCATTCGTCTCAGCGCCTGGCAATTAGTATAGAAGCACTGTCTTTGACTTCTCTGGATGTTTCCCAGGCGAGTTATTGACAAGTAAATCCTAGACGCTCGATCTTGGTTATTTTCGCTTTCGCGGCTGGCAGTAAAGTTCAGAACCATGTTTCTGTGAATAACTCTTGAACCGTAAGTCACAGACGCTCGCTCTTGGCTGCATTCGATTCAGCTCGTGGCAGCCAGTCTAAAAAACACTGTCTTGGACTTCTCTGCGTGTTTCCCAGGCGAGCTATTGGCAGCATGTTCAGAACCATGTTTCTGTGAATAACTCTTGAACCGTAAGTCACAGACGCTCGCTCTTGGCTGCATTCGATTCAGCTCGTGGCAGCCAGTCTAAAAAACACTATCTTGGACTTCTCTGCATGTTTCCCAGGCGAGCTATTGGCAGCATGTTCAGAACCATGTTTCTGTGAATAACTCTTGAACCGTAAGTCACAGACGCTCGCTCTTGGCTGCATTCGTTTCAGCTCGTGGCAGCCAGTCTAAAAAACAGTATCTTGGACTTCTCTGCATGTTTCCCAGGCGAGCTATTGGCAGCATGTTCAGAACCATGTTTCTGTGAATAACTCTCGAACCGTAAGTCACAGACGCTCGCTCTTGGCTGCATTCGATTCAGCTCGTGGCAGCCAGTCTAAAAAACACTATCTTGGACTTCTCTGGATGTTTCCCAGACGAGCTATTGGCAGCATGTTCAGAACCACTGTTTCTGAGGCTAATTCTTGAACCGTAAGTCATAGACGCTCGATCTTGGCGGCATTCGTCTCAGCGCCTGGCAATTACTATAGAAGCACTGTTTCCCACTGTTTCTGAGGCTAATTCTTGAACCGTAAGTCATAGACGCTAGATCTTGGCGGCATTCGTCTCAGCGCCTGGCAATTAGTATAGAAGCACTGTTTCCCACTGTTTCTGAGGCTAATTCTTGAACCGTAAGTTATAGACGCTAGATCTTGGCGGCATTCGTCTCAGCGCCTGGCAATTAGTATAGAAGCACTGTCTTTGACTTCTCTGGATGTTTCCCAGGCGAGCTATTGACAAGTAAATCCTAGACGCTCGATCTTGGTTATTTTCGCTTTCGCGGCTGGCAGCAAAGTTCAGAACCATGTTTCTGTGAATAACTCTTGAACCGTAAGTCACAGACGCTCGCTCTTGGCTGCATTCGTTTCAGCTCGTGCCAGCCAGTCTAAAAAACACTATCTTGGACTTCTCTGCATGTTTCCCAGGCGAGCTATTGGCAGCATGTTCAGAACCATGTTTCTGAGGCTAATTCTTGAACCGTAAGTCCTAGACGCTCAATCTTGGCGGCATTCGTCTCAGCGCCTGGCAATTAGTATAGAAGCACTGTCTTTGACTTCTCTGGATGTTTCCCAGGCGAGTTATTGACAAGTAAATCCTAGACGCTCGATCTTGGTTATTTTCGCTTTCACGGCTGGCAGTAAAGTTCAGAACCATGTTTCTGTGAATAACTCTTGAACCGTAAGTCACAGACGCTCGCTCTTGGCTGCATTCGATTCAGCTCGTGGCAGCCAGTCTAAAAAACACTATCTTGGACTTCTCTGCATGTTTCCCAGGCGAGCTATTGGCAGCATGTTCAGAACCATGTTTCTGTGAATAACTCTCGAACCGTAAGTCACAGACGCTCGCTCTTGGCTGCATTCGATTCAGCTCGTGGCAGCCAGTCTAAAAAACACTATCTTTGACTTCTCTGCATGTTTCCCAGGCGAGCTATTGGCAGCATGTTCAGAACCATGTTTCTGTGAATAACTCTCGATCCGTAAGTCACAGACGCTCGCTCTTGGCTGCATTCGATTCAGCTCGTGGCAGCCAGTCTAAAAAACACTATCTTGGACTTCTCTGCATGTTTCCCAGGCGAGCTATTGGCAGCATGTTCAGAACCATGTTTCTGTGAATAACTCTCGAACCGTAAGTCACAGACGCTCGCTCTTGGCTGCATTCGATTCAGCTCGTGCCAGCCAGTCTAAAAAACACTATCTTGGACTTCTCTGCATGTTTCCCAGGCGAGCTATTGGCAGCATGTTCAGAACCATGTTTCTGTGAATAACTCTCGAACCGTAAGTCACAGACGCTCGCTCTTGGCTGCATTCGATTCAGCTCGTGGCAGCCAGTCTAAAAAACACTATCTTGGACTTCTCTGCATGTTTCCCAGGCGAGCTATTGGCTGCATGTTCAGAACCATGTTTCTGAGGCTAATTCTTGAACCGTAAGTCCTAGACGCTCGCTCTTGGCTGCATTCGATTCAGCTCGTGGCAGCCAGTCCTAAAAAACACTATCTTGGACTTCTCTGCATGTTTCCCAGGCGAGCTATTGGCAGCATGTTCAGAACCATGTTTCTGTGAATAACTCTCGAACCGTAAGTCACAGACGCTCGCTCTTGGCTGCATTCGATTCAGCTCGTGGCAGCCAATCTAAAAAACACTATCTTGGACTTCTCTGCATGTTTCCCAGGCGAGCTATTGGCAGCATGTTCAGAACCATGTTTCTGTGAATAACTCTTGAACCGTAAGTCACAGACGCTCGCTCTTGGCTGCATTCGATTCAGCTCGTGGCAGCCAGTCTAAAAAACACTATCTTGGACATCTCTGCATGTTTCCCAGGCGAGCTATTGGCAGCATGTTCAGAACCATGTTTCTGAGGCTAATTCTTGAACCGTAAGTCCTAGACGTTCGATCTTGGCGGCATTCGTCTCAGCGCCTGGCAATTAGTATAGAAGCACTGTCTTTGACTTCTCTGGATGTTTCCCAGGCGAGTTATTGACAAGTAAATCCTAGACGCTCGATCTTGGTTATTTTCGCTTTCGCGGCTGGCAGTAAAGTTCAGAACCATGTTTCTGTGAATAACTCTTGAACCGTAAGTCACAGACGCTCGCTCTTGGCTGCATTCGATTCAGCTCGTGGCAGCCAGTCTAAAAAACACTGTCTTGGACTTCTCTGCGTGTTTCCCAGGCGAGCTATTGGCAGCATGTTCAGAACCATGTTTCTGTGAATAACTCTTGAACCGTAAGTCACAGACGCTCGCTCTTGGCTGCATTCGATTCAGCTCGTGGCAGCCAGTCTAAAAAACACTATCTTGGACTTCTCTGCATGTTTCCCAGGCGAGCTATTGGCAGCATGTTCAGAACCATGTTTCTGTGAATAACTCTTGAACCGTAAGTCACAGACGCTCGCTCTTGGCTGCATTCGTTTCAGCTCGTGGCAGCCAGTCTAAAAAACAGTATCTTGGACTTCTCTGCATGTTTCCCAGGCGAGCTATTGGCAGCATGTTCAGAACCATGTTTCTGTGAATAACTCTCGAACCGTAAGTCACAGACGCTCGCTCTTGGCTGCATTCGATTCAGCTCGTGGCAGCCAGTCTAAAAAACACTATCTTGGACTTCTCTGGATGTTTCCCAGACGAGCTATTGGCAGCATGTTCAGAACCACTGTTTCTGAGGCTAATTCTTGAACCGTAAGTCATAGACGCTCGATCTTGGCGGCATTCGTCTCAGCGCCTGGCAATTACTATAGAAGCACTGTTTCCCACTGTTTCTGAGGCTAATTCTTGAACCGTAAGTCATAGACGCTAGATCTTGGCGGCATTCGTCTCAGCGCCTGGCAATTAGTATAGAAGCACTGTTTCCCACTGTTTCTGAGGCTAATTCTTGAACCGTAAGTTATAGACGCTAGATCTTGGCGGCATTCGTCTCAGCGCCTGGCAATTAGTATAGAAGCACTGTCTTTGACTTCTCTGGATGTTTCCCAGGCGAGCTATTGACAAGTAAATCCTAGACGCTCGATCTTGGTTATTTTCGCTTTCGCGGCTGGCAGCAAAGTTCAGAACCATGTTTCTGTGAATAACTCTTGAACCGTAAGTCACAGACGCTCGCTCTTGGCTGCATTCGTTTCAGCTCGTGGCAGCCAGTCTAAAAAACACAATCTTGGCCTTCTCTGGATGTTTCCCAGCCGAGCTATTGGCAGCATGTTCAGAACAACTGTTTCTGAGGCTAATTCTTGAACCGTAAGTCATAGACGCTCGATCTTGGCGGCATTCGTCTCAGCGCCTGGCAATTAGTATAGAAGCACTGTCTTTGACTTCTCTGGATGTTTCCCAGGCGAGCTATTGACAAGTAAATCCTAGACGCTCGATCTTGGTTATTTTCGCTTTCGCGGCTGGCAGCAAAGTTCAGAACCATGTTTCTGTGAATAACTCTTGAACCGTAAGTCACAGACGCTCGCTCTTGGCTGCATTCGTTTCAGCTCGTGGCAGCCAGTCTAAAAAACACTATCTTGGACTTCTCTGGATGTTTCCCAGGCGAGCTATTGGCAGCATGTTCAGAACCACTGTTTCTGAGGCTAATTCTTGAACCGTAAGTCTTAGACGCTCGATCTTGGCGCCATTCGTCTCAGCGCCTGGCAATTAGTATAGAAGCACTGTCTTTGACTTCTCTGGATGTTTCCCAGGCGAGCTATTGACAAGTAAATCCTAGACGCTCGATCTTGGTTATTTTCGCTTTCGCGGCTGGCAGCAAACTTCAGAACCATGTTTCTGTGAATAACTCTTGAACCGTAAGTCACAGACGCTCGCTCTTGGCTGCATTCGTTTCAGCTCGTTGCAGCCAGTCTAAAAAAACACTATCTTGGACTTCTCTGGATGTTTCCCAGGTGAGCTATTGGCAGCATGTTCAGAACCACTGTTTCTGAGGCTAATTCTTGAACCGTAAGTCTTAGACGCTCGATCTTGGCGCCATTCGTCTCAGCGCCTGGCAATTAGTATAGAAGCACTGTCTTTGACTTCTCTGGATGTTTCCCAGGCGAGCTATTGACAAGTAAATCCTAGACGCTCGATCTTGGTTATTTTCGCTTTCGCGGCTGGCAGCAAAGTTCAGAACCATGTTTCTGTGAATAACTCTTGAACTGTAAGTCACAGACGCTCGCTCTTGGCTGCATTCGTTTCAGCTCGTGGCAGCCAGACTAAAAAACACTATCTTGGACTTCTCTGGATGTTTCCCAGACGAGCTATTGGCAGCATGTTCAGAACCACTGTTTCTGAGGCTAATTCTTGAACCGTAAGTCATAGACGCTCGATCTTGGCGGCATTCGTCTCAGCGCCTGGCAATTACTATAGAAGCACTGTTTCCCACTGTTTCTGAGGCTAATTCTTGAACCGTAAGTCATAGACGCTAGATCTTGGCGGCATTCGTCTCATCGCCTGGCAATTAGTATAGAAGCACTGTTTCCCACTGTTTCTGAGGCTAATTCTTGAACCGTAAGTCATAGACGCTAGAACTTGGCGGCATTCGTCTCAGCGCCTGGCAATTAGTATAGAAGCACTGTCTTTGACTTCTCTGGATGTTTCCCAGGCGAGCTATTGACAAGTAAATCCTAGACGCTCGATCTTGGTTATTTTCGCTTTCGCGGCTGGCAGCAAAGTTCAGAACCATGTTTCTGTGAATAACTCTTGAACCGTAAGTCACAGACGCTCGCTCTTGCCTGCATTCGTTTTAGCTCGTGGCAGCCAGTCTAAAAAACACAATCTTGGACTTCTCTGGATGTTTCCCAGGCGAGCTATTGGCAGCATGGTCAGAACCACTGTTTCTGAGGCTAATTCTTGAACCGTAAGTCATAGACGCTCGATCTTGGCGGCATTCGTCTCAGCGCCTGGCAATTAGTATAGAAGCACTGTTTCCCACTGTTTCTGAGGCTAATTCTTGAACCGTAAGTCATAGACGCTAGATCTTGGCGGCATTCGTCTCAGCACCTGCCAATTAGTATAGAAGCACCCTCTTTGACTTCTCTGGATGTTTCCCAGGCGAGCTATTGACAAGTAAATCCTAGACGCTCGATCTTGGTTATTTTCGCATTCGCGGCTGGCAGCAAAGTTCAGAACCATGTTTCTGTGAATAACTCTTGAACCGTAAGTCACAGACGCTCGCTCTTGGCTGCATTCGTTTCAGCTCGTGGCAGCCAGTCTAAAAAACACTATCTTGGACTTCTCTGCATGTTTCCCAGGCGAGCTATTGGCAGCATGTTCAGAACCATGTTTCTGTGAATAACTCTCGAACCGTAAGTCACAGACGCTCGCTCTTGGCTGCATTCGATTCAGCTCGTGGCAGCCAGTCTAAAAAACACTATCTTTGACTTCTCTGCATGTTTCCCAGGCGAGCTATTGGCAGCATGTTCAGAACCATGTTTCTGTGAATAACTCTCGAACCGTAAGTCACAGACGCTCGCTCTTGGCTGCATTCGATTCAGCTCGTGGCAGCCAGTCTAAAAAACACTATCTTGGACTTCTCTGCATGTTTCCCAGGCGAGCTATTGGCAGCATGTTCAGAACCATGTTTCTGTGAATAACTCTCGAACCGTAAGTCACAGACGCTCGCTCTTGGCTGCATTCGATTCAGCTCGTGGCAGCCAGTCTAAAAAACACTATCTTGGACTTCTCTGCATGTTTCCCAGGCGAGCTATTGGCTGCATGTTCAGAACCATGTTTCTGAGGCTAATTCTTGAACCGTAAGTCCTAGACGCTCGATCTTGGCGGCATTCGTCTCAGCGCCTGGCAATTAGTATAGAAGCACTGTCTTTGACTTCTCTGGATGTTTCCCAGGCGAGTTATTGACAAGTAAATCCTAGACGCTCGATCTTGGTTATTTTCGCTTTCGCGGCTGGCAGTAAAGTTCAGAACCATGTTTCTGTGAATAACTCTTGAACCGTAAGTCACAGAAGCTCGCTCTTGACTGCATTCGATTCAGCTCGTGGCAGCCAGTCTAAAAAACACTATCTTGGACTTCTCTGCATGTTTCCCAGGCGAGCTATTGGCAGCATGTTCAGAACCATGTTTCTGTGAATAACTCTTGAACCGTAAGTCACAGACGCTCGCTCTTGGCTGCATTCGATTCAGCTCGTGGCAGCCAGTCTAAAAAACACTATCTTGGACTTCTCTGCATGTTTCCCAGGCGAGCTATTGGCAGCATGTTCAGAACCATGTTTCTGTGAATAACTCTCGAACCGTAAGTCACAGACGCTCGCTCTTGGCTGCATTCGATTCAGCTCGTGGCAGCCAATCTAAAAAACACTATCTTGGACTTCTCTGCATGTTTCCCAGGCGAGCTATTGGCAGCATGTTCAGAACCATGTTTCTGTGAATAACTCTTGAACCGTAAGTCACAGACGCTCGCTCTTGGCTGCATTCGATTCAGCTCGTGGCAGCCAGTCTAAAAACACTATCTTGGACTTCTCTGCATGTTTCCCAGGCGAGCTATTGGCTGCATGTTCAGAACCATGTTTCTGAGGCTAATTCTTGAACCGTAAGTCCTAGACGCTCGATCTTGGCGGCATTCGTCTCAGCGCCTGGCAATTAGTATAGAAGCACTGTCTTTGACTTCTCTGGATGTTTCCCAGGCGAGTTATTGACAAGTAAATCCTAGACGCTCGATCTTGGTTATTTTCGCTTTCGCGGCTGGCAGTAAAGTTCAGAACCATGTTTCTGTGAATAACTCTTGAACCGTAAGTCACAGACGCTCGCTCTTGGCTGCATTCGATTCAGCTCGTGGCAGCCAATCTAAAAAACACTGTCTTGGACTTCTCTGCGTGTTTCCCAGGCGAGCTATTGGCAGCATGTTCAGAACCATGTTTCTGTGAATAACTCTTGAACCGTAAGTCACAGACGCTCGCTCTTGGCTGCATTCGATTCAGCTCGTGGCAGCCAGTCTAAAAAACACTATCTTGGACTTCTCTGCATGTTTCCCAGGCGAGCTATTGGCAGCATGTTCAGAACCATGTTTCTGTGAATAACTCTCGAACCGTAAGTCACAGACGCTCGCTCTTGGCTGCATTCGATTCAGCTCGTGGCAGCCAGTCTAAAAAACACTATCTTTGACTTCTCTGCATGTTTCCCAGGCGAGCTATTGGCAGCATGTTCAGAACCATGTTTCTGTGAATAACTCTTGAACCGTAAGTCACAGACGCTCGCTCTTGGCTGCATTCGTTTCAGCTCGTGGCAGCCAGTCTAAAAAACACTATCTTGGACTTCTCTGCATGTTTCCCAGGCAAACTATTGGCAGCATGTTCAGAACCATGTTTCTGTGAATAACTCTCGAACCGTAAGTCACAGACGCTCGCTCTTGGCTGCATTCGATTCAGCTCGTGGCAGCCAGTCTAAAAAACACTATCTTGGACTTCTCTGCATGTTTCCCAGGCGAGCTATTGGCAGCATGTTCAGAACCATGTTTCTGAGGCTAATTCTTGAACCGTAAGTCCTAGACGCTCAATCTTGGCGGCATTCGTCTCAGCGCCTGGCAATTAGTATAGAAGCACTGTCTTTGACTTCTCTGGATGTTTCCCAGGCGAGCTATTGACAAGTAAATCCTAGACGCTCGATCTTGGTTATTTTCGCTTTCGCGGCTGGCAGCAAAGTTCAGAACCATGTTTCTGTGAATAACTCTTGAACCGTAAGTCACAGACGCTCGCTCTTGGCTGCATTCGTTTCAGCTCGTGGCAGCCAGTCTAAAAAAACACAATCTTGGACTTCTCTGGATGTTTCCCAGGCGAGCTATTGGCAGCATGTTCAGAACCACTGTTTCTGAGGCTAATTCTTGAACCGTAAGTCATAGACGCTCGATCTTGGCGGCATTCGTCTCAACGCCTGGCAATTAGTATAGAAGCACTGTTTCCCACTGTTTCTGATTCTAATTCTTGAACCGTAAGTCATAGACGCTAGATCTTGGCGGCATTCGTCTCAGCGCCTGGCAATTAGTATAGAAGCACTGTCTTTGACTTCTCTGGATGTTTCCCAGGCGAGCTATTGACAAGTAAATCCTAGACGCTCGATCTTGGTTATTTTCGCTTTCGCGGCTGGCAGCAAAGTTCAGAACCATGTTTCTGTGAATAACTCTTGAACCGTAAGTCACAGACGCTCGCTCTTGGCTGCATTCGTTTCAGCTCGTGGCAGCCCGTCTAAAAAACACTATCTTGGACTTCTCTGGATGTTTCCCAGACGAGATATTGGCAGCATGTTCAGAACCACTGTTTCTGAGGCTAATTCTTGAACCGTAAGTCTTAGACGCTCGATCTTGGCGCCATTCGTCTCAGCGCCTGGCAATTAGTTTAGAAGCACTGTCTTTGACTTCTCTGGATGTTTCCCAGGCGAGCTATTGACAAGTAAATCCTAGACGCTCGATCTTGGTTATTTTCGCTTTCGCGGCTGGCAGCAAAGTTCAGAACCATGTTTCTGTGAATAACTCTTGAACCGTAAGTCACAGACGCTCGCTCTTGGCTGCATTCGTTTCAGCTCGTGGCAGCCAGTCTAAAAAACACAATCGTGGACTTCTCTGGATGTTTCCCAGGCGAGCTATTGGCAGCATGTTCAGAACCACTGTTTCTGAGGCTAATTCTTGAACCGTAAGTCTTAGACGCTCGATCTTGGCGCCATTCGTCTCAGCGCCTGGCAATTAGTATAGAAGC
The DNA here is from genome assembly GCF_050947455.1 of Rhinoderma darwinii. Classification (NCBI taxonomy): domain Eukaryota; kingdom Metazoa; phylum Chordata; class Amphibia; order Anura; family Rhinodermatidae; genus Rhinoderma; species Rhinoderma darwinii. The sequence continues at coordinate 42,836 of NW_027463655.1, read as the reverse complement.
ACTGTCTTTGACTTCTCTGGATGTTTCCCAGGCGAGCTATTGACAAGTAAATCCTAGACGCTCGATCTTGGTTATTTTCGCTTTCGCGGCTGGCAGCAAAGTTCAGAACCATGTTTCTGTGAATAACTCTTGAACCGTAAGTCACAGACGCTCGCTCTTGGCTGCATTCGTTTCAGCTCGTGGCAGCCAGTCTAAAAAACACAATCTTGGCCTTCTCTGGATGTTTCCCAGCCGAGCTATTGGCAGCATGTTCAGAACAACTGTTTCTGAGGCTAATTCTTGAACCGTAAGTCATAGACGCTCGATCTTGGCGGCATTCGTCTCAGCGCCTGGCAATTAGTATAGAAGCACTGTCTTTGACTTCTCTGGATGTTTCCCAGGCGAGCTATTGACAAGTAAATCCTAGACGCTCGATCTTGGTTATTTTCGCTTTCGCGGCTGGCAGCAAAGTTCAGAACCATGTTTCTGTGAATAACTCTTGAACCGTAAGTCACAGACGCTCGCTCTTGGCTGCATTCGTTTCAGCTCGTGGCAGCCAGTCTAAAAAACACTATCTTGGACTTCTCTGGATGTTTCCCAGGCGAGCTATTGGCAGCATGTTCAGAACCACTGTTTCTGAGGCTAATTCTTGAACCGTAAGTCTTAGACGCTCGATCTTGGCGCCATTCGTCTCAGCGCCTGGCAATTAGTATAGAAGCACTGTCTTTGACTTCTCTGGATGTTTCCCAGGCGAGCTATTGACAAGTAAATCCTAGACGCTCGATCTTGGTTATTTTCGCTTTCGCGGCTGGCAGCAAACTTCAGAACCATGTTTCTGTGAATAACTCTTGAACCGTAAGTCACAGACGCTCGCTCTTGGCTGCATTCGTTTCAGCTCGTTGCAGCCAGTCTAAAAAAACACTATCTTGGACTTCTCTGGATGTTTCCCAGGTGAGCTATTGGCAGCATGTTCAGAACCACTGTTTCTGAGGCTAATTCTTGAACCGTAAGTCTTAGACGCTCGATCTTGGCGCCATTCGTCTCAGCGCCTGGCAATTAGTATAGAAGCACTGTCTTTGACTTCTCTGGATGTTTCCCAGGCGAGCTATTGACAAGTAAATCCTAGACGCTCGATCTTGGTTATTTTCGCTTTCGCGGCTGGCAGCAAAGTTCAGAACCATGTTTCTGTGAATAACTCTTGAACTGTAAGTCACAGACGCTCGCTCTTGGCTGCATTCGTTTCAGCTCGTGGCAGCCAGACTAAAAAACACTATCTTGGACTTCTCTGGATGTTTCCCAGACGAGCTATTGGCAGCATGTTCAGAACCACTGTTTCTGAGGCTAATTCTTGAACCGTAAGTCATAGACGCTCGATCTTGGCGGCATTCGTCTCAGCGCCTGGCAATTACTATAGAAGCACTGTTTCCCACTGTTTCTGAGGCTAATTCTTGAACCGTAAGTCATAGACGCTAGATCTTGGCGGCATTCGTCTCATCGCCTGGCAATTAGTATAGAAGCACTGTTTCCCACTGTTTCTGAGGCTAATTCTTGAACCGTAAGTCATAGACGCTAGAACTTGGCGGCATTCGTCTCAGCGCCTGGCAATTAGTATAGAAGCACTGTCTTTGACTTCTCTGGATGTTTCCCAGGCGAGCTATTGACAAGTAAATCCTAGACGCTCGATCTTGGTTATTTTCGCTTTCGCGGCTGGCAGCAAAGTTCAGAACCATGTTTCTGTGAATAACTCTTGAACCGTAAGTCACAGACGCTCGCTCTTGCCTGCATTCGTTTTAGCTCGTGGCAGCCAGTCTAAAAAACACAATCTTGGACTTCTCTGGATGTTTCCCAGGCGAGCTATTGGCAGCATGGTCAGAACCACTGTTTCTGAGGCTAATTCTTGAACCGTAAGTCATAGACGCTCGATCTTGGCGGCATTCGTCTCAGCGCCTGGCAATTAGTATAGAAGCACTGTTTCCCACTGTTTCTGAGGCTAATTCTTGAACCGTAAGTCATAGACGCTAGAACTTGGCGGCATTCGTCTCAGCGCCTGGCAATTAGTATAGAAGCACTGTCTTTGACTTCTCTGGATGTTTCCCAGGCGAGCTATTGACAAGTAAATCCTAGACGCTCGATCTTGGTTATTTTCGCATTCGCGGCTGGCAGCAAAGTTCAGAACCATGTTTCTGTGAATAACTCTTGAACCGTAAGTCACAGACGCTCGCTCTTGGCTGCATTCGTTTCAGCTCGTGGCAGCCAGTCTAAAAAACACTATCTTGGACTTCTCTGCATGTTTCCCAGGCGAGCTATTGGCAGCATGTTCAGAACCATGTTTCTGTGAATAACTCTCGAACCGTAAGTCACAGACGCTCGCTCTTGGCTGCATTCGATTCAGCTCGTGGCAGCCAGTCTAAAAAACACTATCTTTGACTTCTCTGCATGTTTCCCAGGCGAGCTATTGGCAGCATGTTCAGAACCATGTTTCTGTGAATAACTCTCGAACCGTAAGTCACAGACGCTCGCTCTTGGCTGCATTCGATTCAGCTCGTGGCAGCCAGTCTAAAAAACACTATCTTGGACTTCTCTGCATGTTTCCCAGGCGAGCTATTGGCAGCATGTTCAGAACCATGTTTCTGTGAATAACTCTCGAACCGTAAGTCACAGACGCTCGCTCTTGGCTGCATTCGATTCAGCTCGTGGCAGCCAGTCTAAAAAACACTATCTTGGACTTCTCTGCATGTTTCCCAGGCGAGCTATTGGCTGCATGTTCAGAACCATGTTTCTGAGGCTAATTCTTGAACCGTAAGTCCTAGACGCTCGATCTTGGCGGCATTCGTCTCAGCGCCTGGCAATTAGTATAGAAGCACTGTCTTTGACTTCTCTGGATGTTTCCCAGGCGAGTTATTGACAAGTAAATCCTAGACGCTCGATCTTGGTTATTTTCGCTTTCGCGGCTGGCAGTAAAGTTCAGAACCATGTTTCTGTGAATAACTCTTGAACCGTAAGTCACAGAAGCTCGCTCTTGACTGCATTCGATTCAGCTCGTGGCAGCCAGTCTAAAAAACACTATCTTGGACTTCTCTGCATGTTTCCCAGGCGAGCTATTGGCAGCATGTTCAGAACCATGTTTCTGTGAATAACTCTTGAACCGTAAGTCACAGACGCTCGCTCTTGGCTGCATTCGATTCAGCTCGTGGCAGCCAGTCTAAAAAACACTATCTTGGACTTCTCTGCATGTTTCCCAGGCGAGCTATTGGCAGCATGTTCAGAACCATGTTTCTGTGAATAACTCTCGAACCGTAAGTCACAGACGCTCGCTCTTGGCTGCATTCGATTCAGCTCGTGGCAGCCAATCTAAAAAACACTATCTTGGACTTCTCTGCATGTTTCCCAGGCGAGCTATTGGCAGCATGTTCAGAACCATGTTTCTGTGAATAACTCTTGAACCGTAAGTCACAGACGCTCGCTCTTGGCTGCATTCGATTCAGCTCGTGGCAGCCAGTCTAAAAAACACTATCTTGGACTTCTCTGCATGTTTCCCAGGCGAGCTATTGGCAGCATGTTCAGAACCATGTTTCTGAGGCTAATTCTTGAACCGTAAGTCCTAGACGTTCGATCTTGGCGGCATTCGTCTCAGCGCCTGGCAATTAGTATAGAAGCACTGTCTTTGACTTCTCTGGATGTTTCCCAGGCGAGTTATTGACAAGTAAATCCTAGACGCTCGATCTTGGTTATTTTCGCTTTCGCGGCTGGCAGTAAAGTTCAGAACCATGTTTCTGTGAATAACTCTTGAACCGTAAGTCACAGACGCTCGCTCTTGGCTGCATTTGATTCAGCTCGTGGCAGCCAATCTAAAAAACACTGTCTTGGACTTCTCTGCGTGTTTCCCAGGCGAGCTATTGGCAGCATGTTCAGAACCATGTTTCTGTGAATAACTCTTGAACCGTAAGTCACAGACGCTCGCTCTTGGCTGCATTCGATTCAGCTCGTGGCAGCCAGTCTAAAAAACACTATCTTGGACTTCTCTGCATGTTTCCCAGGCGAGCTATTGGCAGCATGTTCAGAACCATGTTTCTGTGAATAACTCTCGAACCGTAAGTCACAGACGCTCGCTCTTGGCTGCATTCGATTCAGCTCGTGGCAGCCAGTCTAAAAAACACTATCTTTGACTTCTCTGCATGTTTCCCAGGCGAGCTATTGGCAGCATGTTCAGAACCATGTTTCTGTGAATAACTCTTGAACCGTAAGTCACAGACGCTCGCTCTTGGCTGCATTCGTTTCAGCTCGTGGCAGCCAGTCTAAAAAACACTATCTTGGACTTCTCTGCATGTTTCCCAGGCAAACTATTGGCAGCATGTTCAGAACCATGTTTCTGTGAATAACTCTCGAACCGTAAGTCACAGACGCTCGCTCTTGGCTGCATTCGATTCAGCTCGTGGCAGCCAGTCTAAAAAACACTATCTTGGACTTCTCTGCATGTTTCCCAGGCGAGCTATTGGCAGCATGTTCAGAACCATGTTTCTGAGGCTAATTCTTGAACCGTAAGTCCTAGACGCTCAATCTTGGCGGCATTCGTCTCAGCGCCTGGCAATTAGTATAGAAGCACTGTCTTTGACTTCTCTGGATGTTTCCCAGGCGAGCTATTGACAAGTAAATCCTAGACGCTCGATCTTGGTTATTTTCGCTTTAGCGGCTGGCAGCAAAGTTCAGAACCATGTTTCTGTGAATAACTCTTGAACCGTAAGTCACAGACGCTCGCTCTTGGCTGCATTCGTTTCAGCTCGTGGCAGCCAGTCTAAAAAAACACAATCTTGGACTTCTCTGGATGTTTCCCAGGCGAGCTATTGGCAGCATGTTCAGAACCACTGTTTCTGAGGCTAATTCTTGAACCGTAAGTCATAGACGCTCGATCTTGGCGGCATTCGTCTCAGCGCCTGGCAATTAGTATAGAAGCACTGTTTCCCACTGTTTCTGAGGCTAATTCTTGAACCGTAAGTCATAGACGCTAGATCTTGGCGGCATTCGTCTCAGCGCCTGGCAATTAGTATAGAAGCACTGTCTTTGACTTCTCTGGATGTTTCCCAGGCGAGCTATTGACAAGTAAATCCTAGACGCTCAATCTTGGTTATTTTCGCTTTCGCGGCTGGCAGCAAAGTTCAGAACCAAGTTTCTGTGAATAACTCTTGAACCGTAAGTCACAGACGCTCGCTCTTGGCTGCATTCATTTCAGCTTGTGGCAGCCAGTCTAAAAAAACACTATCTTGGACTTCTGTGGATGTTTCCCAGGCGAGCTATTGGCAGCATGTTCAGAACCACTGTTTCTGAGGCTAATTCTTGAACCGTAAGTCATAGACGCTCGATCTTGGCGGCATTCGTCTCAGCGCCTGGCAATTAGTATAGAAGCACTGTTTCTTACTGTTTCTGAGGCTAATTCTTGAACCGTAAGTCATAGACGCTAGATCTTGGCGGCATTCGTCTCAGCGCCTGGCAATTAGTATAGAAGCACTGTCTTTGACTTCTCTGGATGTTTCCCAGGCGAGCTATTGACAAGTAAATCCTAGACGCTCAATCTTGGTTATTTTCGCTTTCGCGGCTGGCAGCAAAGTTCAGAACCATGTTTCTGTGAATAACTCTTGAACCGTAAGTCACAGACGATCGCTCTTGGCTGCATTCGTTTCAGCTCGTGGCAGCCAGTCTAAAAAAACACTATCTTGGACTTCTGTGGATGTTTCCCAGGCGAGCTATTGGCAGCATGTTCAGAACCACTGTTTCTGAGGCTAATTCTTGAACCGTAAGTCATAGACGCTCGATCTTGGCGGCATTCGTCTCAGCGCCTGGCAATTAGTATAGAAGCACTGTTTCTTACTGTTTCTGAGGCTAATTCTTGAACCGTAAGTCATAGACGCTAGATCTTGGCGGCATTCGTCTCAGCGCCTGGCAATTAGTATAGAAGCACTGTCTTTGACTTCTCTGGATGTTTCCCAGGCGAGCTATTGACAAGTAAATCCTAGACGCTCAATCTTGGTTATTTTCGCTTTCGCGGCTGGCAGCAAAGTTCAGAACCATGTTTCTGTGAATAACTCTTGAACCGTAAGTCACAGACGCTCGCTCTTGGCTGCATTCGTTTCAGCTCGTGGCAGCCAGTCTAAAAAAACACTATCTTGGACTTCTGTGGATGTTTCCCAGGCGAGCTATTGGCAGCATGTTCAGAACCACTGTTTCTGAGGCTAATTCTTGAACCGTAAGTCATAGACGCTCGATCTTGGCGGCATTCGTCTCAGCGCCTGGCAATTAGTATAGAAGCACTGTTTCTTACTGTTTCTGAGGCTAATTCTTGAACCGTAAGTCATAGACGCTAGATCTTGGCGGCATTCGTCTCAGCGCCTGGCAATTAGTATAGAAGCACTGTCTTTGACTTCTCTGGATGTTTCCCAGGCGAGCTATTGACAAGTAAATCCTAGACGCTCAATCTTGGTTATTTTCGCTTTCGCGGCTGGCAGCAAAGTTCAGAACCATGTTTCTGTGAATAACTCTTGAACCGTAAGTCACAGACGCTCGCTCTTGGCTGCATTCGTTTCAGCTCGTGGCAGCCAGTCTAAAAAACACTATCTTGGACTTCTCTGGATGTTTCCCAGGCGAGCTATTGGCAGCATGTTCAGAACCACTGTTTCTGAGGCTAATTCTTAAACCATAAGTCTTAGACGCTCGATCTTGGCGCCATTCGTCTCAGCGCCTGACAATTAGTATAGAAGCACTGTCTTTGACTTCTCTGGATGTTTCCCAGGCGAGCTATTGACAAGTAAATCCTAGACGCTCAATCTTGGTTATTTTCGCCTTCGCGGCTGGCAGCAAAGTTCAGAACCATGTTTTTGTGAATAACTCTTGAACTGTAAGTCACAGACGCTCGCTCTTGGCTGCATTCGTTTCAGCTTGTGGCAGCCAGACTAAAAAACACTATCTTGGACTTCTCTGGATGTTTCCCAGACGAGCTATTGGCAGCATGTTCAAAACCACTGTTTCTGAGGCTAATTCTTGAACCGTAAGTCATAGACGCTCGATCTTGGCGGCATTCGTCTCAGCGCCTGGCAATTACTATAGAAGCACTGTTTCCCACTGTTTCTGAGGCTAATTCTTGAACCGTAAGTCATAGACGCTAGATCTTGGCGGCATTCGTCTCAGCGCCTGGCAATTAGTATAGAAGCACTGTCTTTGACTTCTCTGGATGTTTCCCAGGCGAGCTATTGACAAGTAAATCCTAGACGCTCGATCTTGGTTATTTTCGCTTTCACGGCTGGCAGCAAAGTTCAGAACCATGTTTCTGTGAATAACTCTTGAACCGTAAGTCACAGACGCTCGCTCTTGGCTGCATTCGTTTCAGCTCGTGGCAGCCAGTCTAAAAAACACAATCTTGGCCTTCTCTGGATGTTTCCCAGCCGAGCTATTGGCAGCATGTTCAGAACAACTGTTTCTGAGGCTAATTATTGAACCGTAAGTCATAGACGCTCGATCTTGGCGGCATTCGTCTCAGCGCCTGGCAATTAGTATAGAAGCACTGTCTTTGACTTCTCTGGATGTTTCCCAGGCGAGCTATTGACAAGTAAATCCTAGACGCTCGATCTTGGTTATTTTCGCTTTCGCGGCTGCCAGCAAAGTTCAGAACCATGTTTCTGTGAATAACTCTTGAACCGTAAGTCACAGACGCTCGCTCTTGGCTGCATTCGTTTCAGCTCGTGGAAGCCAGTCTAAAAAACACTATCTTGGACTTCTCTGGATGTTTCCCAGGCGAGCTATTGGCAGCATGTTCAGAACCACTGTTTCTGAGGCTAATTCTTGAACCGTAAGTCTTAGACGCTCGATCTTGGCGCCATTCGTCTCAGCGCCTGGCAATTAGTATAGAAGCACTGTCTTTGACTTCTCTGGATGTTTCCCAGGCGAGCTATTGACAAGTAAATCCTAGACGCTCGATCTTGGTTATTTTCGCTTTCGCGGCTGGCAGCAAAGTTCAGAACCATGTTTCTGTGAATAACTCTTGAACTGTAAGTCACAGACGCTCGCTCTTGGCTGCATTCGTTTCAGCTCGTGGCAGCCAGACTAAAAAACACTATCTTGGACTTATCTGGATGTTTCCCAGACGAGCTATTGGCAGCATGTTCAGAACCACTGTTTCTGAGGCTAATTCTTGAACCGTAAGTCATAGACGCTCGATCTTGGCGGCATTCGTCTCAGCGCCTGGCAATTACTATAGAAGCACTGTTTCCCACTGTTTCTGAGGCTAATTCTTGAACCGTAAGTCATAGACGCTAGATCTTGGCGGCATTCGTCTCATCGCCTGGCAATTAGTATAGAAGCACTGTTTCCCACTGTTTCTGAGGCTAATTCTTGAACCGTAAGTCATAGACGCTAGATCTTGGCGGCATTCGTCTCAGCGCCTGGCAATTAGTATAGAAGCACTGTCTTTGACTTCTCTGGATGTTTCCCAGGCGAGCTATTGACAAGTAAATCCTAGACGCTCGATCTTGGTTATTTTCGCTTTCGCGGCTGGCAGCAAAGTTCAGAACCATGTTTCTGTGAATAACTCTTGAACCGTAAGTCACAGACGCTCGCTCTTGCCTGCATTCGTTTTAGCTCGTGGCAGCCAGTCTAAAAAACACAATCTTGGACTTCTCTGGATGTTTCCCAGGCGAGCTATTGGCAGCATGGTCAGAACCACTGTTTCTGAGGCTAATTCTTGAACCGTAAGTCATAGACGCTCGATCTTGGCGGCATTCGTCTCAGCGCCTGGCAATTAGTATAGAAGCACTGTTTCCCACTGTTTCTGAGGCTAATTCTTGAACCGTAAGTCATAGACGCTAGATCTTGGCGGCATTCGTCTCAGCGCCTGCCAATTAGTATAGAAGCACCCCCTTTGACTTCTCTGGATGTTTCCCAGGCGAGCTATTGACAAGTAAATCCTAGACGCTCGATCTTGGTTATTTTCGCATTCGCGGCTGGCAGCAAAGTTCAGAACCATGTTTCTGTGAATAACTCTTGAACCGTAAGTCACAGACACTCGCTCTTGGCTGCATTCGTTTCAGCTCGTGGCAGCCAGTCTAAAAAACACTATCTTGGACTTCTCTGGATGTTTCCCAGGCGAGCTATTGGCAGCATGTTCAGAACCACTGTTTCTGAGGCTAATTCTTGAACCGTAAGTCTTAGACGCTCGATCTTGGCGGCATTCGTCTCAGCGCCTGGCAATTAGTATAGAAGCACTGTTTCCCACTGTTTCTGAGGCTAATTCTTGAACCGTAAGTCATAGACGCTAGATCTTGGCGGCATTCGTCTCAGTGCCTGGCAATTAGTATAGAAGCACTGTTTCCCACTGTTTCTGAGGCTAATTCTTGAACCGTAAGTCATAGACGCTAGATCTTGGCGGCATTCGTCTCAGCGCCTGGCAATTAGTATAGAAGCACTGTCTTTGACTTCTCTGGATGTTTCCCAGGCGAGCTATTGACAAGTAAATTCTAGACGCTCGATCTTGGTTATTTTCGCTTTCGCGGCTGGCAGCAAAGTTCAGAACCATGTTTCTGTGAATAACTCTTGAACCGTAAGTCACAGACGCTCGCTCTTGGCTGCATTCGTTTCAGCTCGTGGCAGCCAGTCTAAAAAACACAATCTTGGACTTCTCTGGATGTTTCCCAGGCGAGCTATTGGCAGCATGTTCAGAACCACTGTTTCTGAGGCTAATTCTTGAACCGTAAGTCATAGACGTTCGATCTTGGCGGCATTCGTCTCAGCGTCTGGCAATTAGTATAGAAGCACTGTTTCCCACTGTTTCTGAGGCTAATTCTTGAACCGTAAGTCATAGACGCTAGATCTTGGCGGCATTCGTCTCAGCGCCTGGCATTTAGTATAGAAGCACCCTCTTTGACTTCTCTGGATGTTTCCCAGGCGAGCTATTGACAAGTAAATTCTAGACGCTCGATCTTGGTTATTTTCGCATTCGCGGCTGGCAGCAAAGTTCAGAACCATGTTTCTGTGAATAACTCTTGAACCGTAAGTCACAGACGCTCGCTCTTGGCTGCATTCGTTTCAGCTCGTGGCAGCCAGTCTAAAAAACACTATCTTGGACTTCTCTGGATGTTTCCCAGGCGAGCAATTGGCAGCATGTTCAGAACCACTGTTTCTGAGGCTAATTCTTGAACCGTAAGTCATAGACGCTCGATCTTGGCGGCATTCAACTCAGCGCCTGGCAATTAGTATAGAAGCACTGTTTCCCACTGTTTCTGAGGCTAATTCTTGAACCGTAAGTCATAGACGCTAGATCTTGGCGCCATTCGTCTCAGCGCCTGGCAATTAGTATAGAAGCACTGTCTTTGACTTCTCTGGATGTTTCCCAGGCGAGCTATTGACAAGTAAATACTAGACGCTCGATCTTGGTTATTTTCGCTTTCGCGGCTGGCAGCAAAGTTCAGAACCATGTTTCTGTGAATAACTCTTGTGCGTAAGTCACAGACGCTCGCTCTTGGCTGCATTCGTTTCAGCTCGTGGCAGCCAGTCTAAAAAACACTATCTTGGACTTCTCTGGATGTTTCCCAGGCGAGCTATTGGCAGCATGTTCAGAACCACTGTTTCTGAGGCTAATTCTTGAACCGTAAGTCATAGACGCTCGATCTTGGCGGCATTCGTCTCAGCGCCTGGCATTTAGTATAGAAGCACTGTTTCCCACTGTTTATGAGGCTAATTCTTGAACCGTAAGTCATAGACGCTAGATCTTGGCGGCATTCGTCTCAGCGCCTGACAATTAGCATAGAAGCACTGTCTTTGACTTCTCTGGATGTTTCCCAGGCGAGCTATTGACAAGTAAATCCTAGACGCTCGATCTTGGTTATTTTCGCTTTCGCGGCTGGCAGCAAAGTTCAGAACCATGTTTCTGTGAATAACTCTTGAACCGTAAGTCACAGACGGTCGCTCTTGGCTGCATTCGTTTCAGCCCGTGGCAGCCAGTCTAAAAAACACAATCTTGGATTTCTCTGGATGTTTCCCAGGCGAGCTATTGGCAGCATGTTCAGAACCACTGTTTCTGAGGCTAATTCTTGAACCGTAAGTCATAGACGCTCGATCTTGGCGGCATTCGTCTCAGCGCCTGGCAATTAGTATAGAAGCACTGTTTCCCACTGTTTCTGAGGCTAATTCTTGAACCGTAAGTCATAGACGCTCGATCTTGGCGGCATTCGTCTCAGCGCCTGGCAATTAGTATAGAAGCACTGTTTCCCACTGTTTCTGAGGCTAATTCTTGAACCGTAAGTCATAGACGCTAGATCTTGGCGGCATTCGTCTCATCGCCTGGCAATTAGTATAGAAGCACTGTCTTTGACTTATCTGGATGTTTCCCAGGCGAGCTATTGACAAGTAAATCCTAGACGCTCGATCTTGGTTATTTTCGCTTTCGCGGCTGGCAGCAAAGTTCAGAACCATGTTTCTGTGAATAACTCTTGAACCGTAAGTCACAGACGCTCGCTCTTGGCTGCATTCGTTTCAGCTCGTGGCAGCCAGTCTAAAAAACACAATCTTGGACTTCTCTGGATGTTTTTCAGGCGAGCTATTGGCAGCATGTTCAGAACCACTGTTTCTGAGGCTAATTCTTGAACCGTAAGTCATAGACGCTCGATCTTGGCGGCATTCGTCTCAGCGCCTGGCAATTAGTATAGAAGCACTGTTTCCCACTGTTTCTGAGGCTAATTCTTGAACCGTAAGTCATAGACGCTCGATCTTGGCGGCATTCGTCTCAGCGCCTGGCAATTAGTATAGAAGCACTGTTTCCCACTGTTTCTGAGGCTAATTCTTGAACCGTAAGTCATAGACGCTAGATCTTGGCAGCATTCGTCTCAGTGCCTGGCAATTAGTATAGAAGCACTGTCTTTGACGTCTCTGGATGTTTCCCAGGCGAGCTATTGACAAGTAAATCCTAGACGCTCGATCTTGGTTATTTTCGCTTTCGCAGCTGGCAGTAAAGTTCAGAACCATGTTTCTGTGAATAACTCTTGAACCGTAAGTCACAGACGCTCGCTCTTGGCTGCATTCGTTTCAGCTCGTGGCAGCCAGTCTAATAAACACTATCTTGGACATCTCTGGATGTTTCCCAGGCGAGCTATTGGCAGCATGTTCAGAACCACTGTTTCTGAGGCTAATTCTTGAACCGTAAGTCATAGACGCTCGATCATGGCGGCATTCGTCTCAGCGCCTGGCATTTAGTATAGAAGCACTGTTTCCCACTGTTTATGAGGCTAATTCTTGAACCGTAAGTCATAGACGCTAGATCTTGGCGGCATTCGTCTCAGCGCCTGGCAATTAGTATAGAAGCACTGTCTTTGACTTCTCTGGATGTTTCCCAGGCGAGCTATTGACAAGTAAATCCTAGACGCTCGATCTTGGTTATTTTCACTTTCGCGGCTGGCAGCAAAGTTCAGAACCATGTTTCTGTGAATAACTCTTGAACCGTAAGTCACAGACGCTCGCTCTTGGCTGCATTCGTTTCAGCTCGTGGCAGCCAGTCTAAAAAACACAATCTTGGACTTCTCTGGATGTTTCCCAGACGAGCTATTGGCAGCATGTTCAGAACCACTGTTTCTGAGGCTAATTCTTGAACCGTAAGTCATAGACGCTCGATCTTGGCGGCATTCGTCTCAGCGCCTGGCAATTAGTATAGAAGCACTGTTTCCCACTATTTCTGAGGCTAATTCTTGAACCGTAAGTCATAGACGCTAGATCTTGGCGGCATTCGTCTCAGCGCCTGGCAATTAGTATAGAAGCACTGTCTTTGACTTCTCTGGATGTTTCCCAGGCGAGCTATTGACAAGTAAATCCTAGACGCTCGATCTTGGTTATTTTCGCTTTCGCGGGTGGCAGCAAAGTTCAGAACCATATTTCTGTGAATAACTCTTGAACCGTAAGTCACAGACGCTCGCTCTTGGCTGCATTCGTTTCAGCTCGTGGCAGCCAGTCTAAAAAACACTATCTTGGACTTCTCTGGATGTTTCCCAGGCGAGCTATTGGTAGCATGTTCAGAACCACTGTTTCTGAGGCTAATTCTTGAACCGTAAGTCATAGACGCTCGATCTTGGCGGCATTCGTCTCAGCGCCTGGCAATTAGTGTAGAAGCACTGTTTCCCACTGTTTATGAGGCTAATTCTTGAACCGTAAGTCATAGACGCTAGATCTTGGCGGCATTCGTCTCAGCGCCTGGCAATTAGTATAGAAGCACTGTCTTTGACTTCTCTGGATGTTTCCCAGGCGAGCTATTGACAAGTAAATCCTAGACGCTCGATCTTGGTTATTTTCACTTTCGCGGCTGGCAGCAAAGTTCAGAACCATGTTTCTGTGAATAACTCTTGAACCGTAAGTCACAGACGCTCGCTCTTGGCTGCATTCGTTTCAGCTCGTGGCAGCCAGTCTAAAAAACACAATCTTGGACTTCTCTGGATGTTTCCCAGACGAGCTATTGGCAGCATGTTCAGAACCACTGTTTCTGAGGCTAATTCTTGAACCGTAAGTCATAGACGCTCGATCTTGGCGGCATTCGTCTCAGCGCCTGGCAATTAGTATAGAAGCACTGTTTCCCACTGTTTCTGAGGCTAATTCTTGAACCGTAAGTCATAGACGCTAGATCTTGGCGGTATTCGTCTCAGCGCCTGGCAATTAATATAGAAGCACTGTCTTTGACTTCTCTGGATGTTTCCCAGGCGAGCTATTGACAAGTAAATCCTAGACGCTCGATCTTGGTTATTTTCGCTTTCGCGGCTGGCAGCAAAGTTCAGAACCATGTTTCTGTGAATAACTCTTGAACCGTAAGTCACAGACGCTCGCTCTTGGCTGCATTCGTTTCAGCTCGTGGCAGCCAGTCTAAAAAACACAATCTTGGACTTCTCTGGATGTTTCCCAGGCGAGCTATTGGTAGCATGTTCAGAACCACTGTTTCTGAGGCTAATTCTTGAACCGTAAGTCATAGACGCTCGATCTTGGCGGCATTCGTCTCAGCGCCTGGCAATTAGTGTAGAAGCACTGTTTCCCACTGTTTCTGAGGCTAATTCTTGAACCGTAAGTCATAGATGCTCGATCTTGGCGGCATTCGTCTCAGCGCCTGGCAATTAGTATAGAAGCACTGTTTCCCACTATTTCTGAGGCTAATTCTTGAACCGTAAGTCATAGACGCTAGATCTTGGCGGCATTCGTCTCAGCGCCTGGCAATTAGTATAGAAGCACTGTCTTTGACTTCTCTGGATGTTTCCCAGGCGAGCTATTGACAAGTAAATCCTAGACGCTCGATCTTGGTTATTTTCGCTTTCGCGGGTGGCAGCAAAGTTCAGAACCATATTTCTGTGAATAACTCTTGAACCGTAAGTCACAGACGCTCGCTCTTGGCTGCATTCGTTTCAGCTCGTGGCAGCCAGTCTAAAAAACACTATCTTGGACTTCTCTGGATGTTTCCCAGGCGAGCTATTGGTAGCATGTTCAGAACCACTGTTTCTGAGGCTAATTCTTGAACCGTAAGTCATAGACGCTCGATCTTGGCGGCATTCGTCTCAGCGCCTGGCAATTAGTGTAGAAGCACTGTTTCCCACTGTTTCTGAGGCTAATTCTTGAACCGTAAGTCATAGACGCTCGATCTTGGCGGCATTCCTCTCAGCGCCTGGCAATTAGTATAGAAGCACTGTTTCCCACTGTTTCTGAGGCTAATTCTTGAACCGTAAGTCTTAGACGCTCGATCTTGGCGGCATTCGTCTCAGCGCCTGGCAATTAGTATAGAAGCACTGTATTTGACTTCTCTGGATGTTTCCCAGGCGAGCTATTGACAAGTAAATCCTAGACGCTCGATCTTGGTTATTTTCGCTTTCGCGGCTGGCAGCAAAGTTCAGAACCATGTTTCTGTGAATAACTCTTGAACCGTAAGTCACAGACGCTCGCTCTTGGCTGCATTCGTTTCAGCTCGTGGCAGCCAGTCTAAAAAACACAATCTTGGACTTCTCTGGATGTTTCCCAGACGAGCTATTGGCAGCATGTTCAGAACCACTGTTTCTGAGGCTAATTCTTGAACCGTAAGTCATATACGCTCGATCTTGGCGGCATTCGTCTCAGCGCCTGGCAATTAGTATAGAAGCACTGTTTCCCACTGTTTCTGAGGCTAATTCTTGAACCGTAAGTCATAGACGCTAGATCTTGGCGGCATTCGTCTCAGCGCCTGGCAATTAATATAGAAGCACTGTCTTTGACTTCTCTGGATATTTCCCAGGCGAGCTATTGACAAGTAAATCCTAGACGCTCGATCTTGGTTATTTTTGCTTTCGCGGCTGGCAGCAAAGTTCAGAACCATGTTTCTGTGAATAACTCTTGAACCGTAAGTCACAGACGGTCGCTCTTGGCTGCATTCGTTTCAGCTCGTGGCAGCCAGTCTAAAAACCACAATCTTGGACTTCTCTGGATGTTTCCCAGGCGAGCTATTGGCAGCATGTTCAGAACCACTGTTTCTGAGGCTAATTCTTGAACCGTAAGTCATAGACGCTCGATCTTGGCGGCTTTCGTCTCAGCGCCTGGCAATTAGTGTAGAAGTACTGTTTCCCACTGTTTCTGAGGCTAATTCTTGAACCGTAAGTCATAGACGCTCGATCTTGGCGGCATTCGTCTCAGCGCCTGGCAATTAGTATAGAAGCACTGTTTCCCTCTGTTTCTGAGGCTGATTCTTGAACCGTAAGTCATAGACGCTAGATCTTGGCGGCATTCGTCTCAGCGCCTGGCAATTAGTATAGAAGCACTGTCTTTGACTTCTCTGGATGTTTCCCAGGCGAGCTATTGACAAGTAAATCCTAGACGCTCGATCATGGTTATTTTCGCTTTCGCGGCTGGCAGCAAAGTTCAGAACCATGTTTCTGTGAATAACTCTTGAACTGTAAGTCACAGAGGCTCGCTCTTGGCTGCATTCGTTTCAGCTCGTGGCAGCCAGTCTAAAAAAACACTATCTTGGACTTCTCTGGATGTTTCACAGGCGAGCTATTGGCAGCATGTTCAGAACCACTGTTTCTGAGGCTAATTCTTGAACCGTAAGTCATAGACGCTCGATCTTGGCGGCATTCGTCTCAGCGCCTGGCAATTAGTAAAGATGCACTGTTTCCCACTGTTTCTGAGGCTAATTCTTGAACCGTAAGTCATAGACGCTCGATCTTGGCGGCATTCGTCTCAGCGCCTGGCAATTAGTATAGAAGCACTGTTTCCGAGGCTAATTCTTGAACCGTAAGTCATAGACGCTAGATCTTGGCGGCATTCGTCTCAGCGCCTGGCAATTAGTATAGAAGCACTGTCTTTGACTTCTCTGGATGTTTCCCAGGCGAGCTATTGACAAGTAAATCCTAGACGCTCGATCTTGGTTATTTTCGCTTTCGCGGCTGGCAGTAAAGTTCAGAACCATGTTTCTGTGAATAACTCTTGAACCGTAAGTCACAGACGCTCGCTCTTGGCTGCATTCGTTTCAGCTCGTGGCAGCCAGTCTAATAAACACTATCTTGGACATCTCTGGATGTTTCCCAGGCGAGCTATTGGCAGCATGTTCAGAACCACTGTTTCTGAGGCTAATTCTTGAACCGTAAGTCATAGACGCTCGATCTTGGCGGCATTCGTCTCAGCGCCTGGCATTTAGTATAGAAGCACTGTTTCCCACTGTTTCTGAGGCTAATTCTTGAACCGTAAGTCATAGACGCTAGATCTTGGCGGCATTCGTCTCAGCGCCTGGCAATTTGTATAGAAGCACTGTCTTTGACTTCTCTGGATGTTTCCCAGGCGAGCTATTGACAAGTAAATCCTAGACGCTCGATCTTGGTTATTTTCGCTTTCGCGGCTGGCAGCAAAGTTCAGAACCATGTTTCTGTGAATAACTCTTGAACCGTAAGTCACAGACGCTCGCTCTTGGCTGCATTCGTTTCAGCTCGTGGCAGCCAGTCTAAAAAACACAATCTTGGACTTCTCTGGATGTTTCCCAGACGAGCTATTGGCAGCATGTTCAGAACCACTGTTTCTGAGGCTAATTCTTGAACCGTAAGTCATAGACGCTCGATCTTGGCGGCATTCGTCTCAGCGCCTGGCAATTAGTATAGAAGCACTGTCTTTGACTTCTCTGGATGTTTCCCAGGCGAGCTATTGACAAGTAAATCCTAGACGCTCGATCTTGGTTATTTTCGCTTTCGCGGCTGGCAGCAAAGTTCAGAACCATGTTTCTGTGAATAACTCTTGAACCGTAAGTCACAGACGCTCGCTCTTGGCTGCATTCGTTTCAGCTCGTGGCAGCCAGTCTAAAAAACACAATCTTGGACTTCTCTGGATGTTTCCCAGGCGAGCTATTGGCAGCATGTTCAGAACCACTGTTTCTGAGGCTAATTCTTGAACCGTAAGTCATAGACGCTCGATCTTGGCGGCATTCGTCTCAGTGCCTGGCAATTAGTATAGAAGCACTGTTTCTGAGGCTAATTCTTGAACCGTAAGTCATAGACGCTCGATCTTGGCGGCATTCGTCTCAGCGCCTGGCAATTAGTATAGAAGCACTGCTTCCCACTGTTTCTGAGGCTAATTCTTGAACCGTAAATCATAGACGCTAGATCTTGGCGGCATTCGTCTCAGCGCCTGGCAGTTAGTATAGAAGCACTGTCTTTGACTTCTCTGGATGTTTCCCAGGCGAGCTATTGACAAGTAAATCCTAGACGCTCGATCTTGGTTATTTTCGCTTTCGCGGCTGGCAGCAAAGTTCAGAACCATGTTTCTGTGAATAACTCTTGAACAGTAAGTCACAGACGCTCGCTCTTGGCTGCATTCGTTTCAGCTCGTGGCAGCCAGTCTAAAAAAACACTATCTTGGACTTCTCTGGATGTTTCCCAGGCGAGCTATTGGCAGCATGTTCAGAACCACTGTTTCTGAGGCTAATTCTTGAACCGTAAGTCATAGACGCTCGATCTTGGCGGCATTCGTCTCAGCGCCTGGCAATTAGTGTAGAAGCACTGTTTCCCACTGTTTCTGAGGCTAATTCTTGAACCGTAAGTCATAGACGCTCGATCTTGGCGGCATTCGTCTCAGCGCCTGGCATTTAGTATAGAAGCACTGTTTCCCACTGTTTCTGAGGCTAATTCTTGAACCGTAAGTCATAGACGCTAGATCTTGGCGGCATTCGTCTCAGCGCCTGGCAATTTGTATAGAAGCACTGTCTTTGACTTCTCTGGATGTTTCCCAGGCGAGCTATTGACAAGTAAATCCTAGACGCTCGATCTTGGTTATTTTCGCTTTCGCGGCTGGCAGCAAAGTTCAGAACCATGTTTCTGTGAATAACTCTTGAACCGTAAGTCACAGACGCTCGCTCTTGGCTGCATTCGTTTCAGCTCGTGGCAGCCAGTCTAAAAAACACAATCTTGGACTTCTCTGGATGTTTCCCAGACGAGCTATTGGCAGCATGTTCAGAACCACTGTTTCTGAGGCTAATTCTTGAACCGTAAGTCATAGACGCTCGATCTTGGCGGCATTCGTCTCAGCGCCTGGCAATTAGTATAGAAGCACTGTCTTTGACTTCTCTGGATGTTTCCCAGGCGAGCTATTGACAAGTAAATCCTAGACGCTCGATCTTGGTTATTTTCGCTTTCGCGGCTGGCAGCAAAGTTCAGAACCATGTTTCTGTGAATAACTCTTGAACCGTAAGTCACAGACGCTCGCTCTTGGCTGCATTCGTTTCAGCTCGTGGCAGCCAGTCTAAAAAACACAATCTTGGACTTCTCTGGATGTTTCCCAGGCGAGCTATTGGCAGCATGTTCAGAACCACTGTTTCTGAGGCTAATTCTTGAACCGTAAGTCATAGACGCTCGATCTTGGCGGCATTCGTCTCAGTGCCTGGCAATTAGTATAGAAGCACTGTTTCTGAGGCTAATTCTTGAACCGTAAGTCATAGACGCTCGATCTTGGCGGCATTCGTCTCAGCGCCTGGCAATTAGTATAGAAGCACTGCTTCCCACTGTTTCTGAGGCTAATTCTTGAACCGTAAGTCATAGACGCTAGATCTTGGCGGCATTCGTCTCAGCGCCTGGCAGTTAGTATAGAAGCACTGTCTTTGACTTCTCTGGATGTTTCCCAGGCGAGCTATTGACAAGTAAATCCTAGACGCTCGATCTTGGTTATTTTCGCTTTCGCGGCTGGCAGCAAAGTTCAGAACCATGTTTCTGTGAATAACTCTTGAACAGTAAGTCACAGACGCTCGCTCTTGGCTGCATTCGTTTCAGCTCGTGGCAGCCAGTCTAAAAAAACACTATCTTGGACTTCTCTGGATGTTTCCCAGGCGAGCTATTGGCAGCATGTTCAGAACCACTGTTTCTGAGGCTAATTCTTGAACCGTAAGTCATAGACGCTCGATCTTGGCGGCATTCGTCTCAGCGCCTGGCAATTAGTGTAGAAGCACTGTTTCCCACTGTTTCTGAGGCTAATTCTTGAACCGTAAGTCATAGACGCTCGATCTTGGCGGCATTCGTCTCAGCGCCTGGCAATTAGTATAGAAGCACTGTTTCCCACTGTTTCTGAGGCTAATTCTTGAACCGTAAGTCATAGACGCTAGATCTTGGCGGCATTCGTCTCAGCGCCTGGCAATTAGTATAGAAGCACTGTCTTTGACTTCTCTGCATGTTTCCCAGGCGAGCTATTGACAAGTAAATCCTAGACGCTCGATCTTGGTTATTTTCGCTTTCGCGGGTGGCAGCAAAGTTCAGAACCATGTTTCTGTGAATAACTCTTGAACCGTAAGTCACAGACGCTCGCTCTTGGCTGCATTCGTTTCAGCTCGTGGCAGCCAGTCTAAAAAACACTATCTTGGACTTCTCTGGATGTTTCCCAGGCGAGCTATTGGTAGCATGTTCAGAACCACTGTTTCTGAGGCTAATTCTTGAACCGTAAGTCATAGACGCTCGATCTTGGCGGCATTCGTCCCAGCGCCTGGCAATTAGTGTAGAAGCACTGTTTCCCACTGTTTCTGAGGCTAATTCTTGAACCGTAAGTCATAGACGCTCGATCTTGGCGGCATTCCTCTCAGCGCATGGCAATTAGTATAGAAGCACTGTTTCCCACTGTTTCTGAGGCTAATTCTTGAACCGTAAGTCATAGACGCTAGATCTTGGCGGCATTCGTCTCAGCGCCTGGCAATTAGTATAGAAGCACTGTCTTTGACTTCTCTGGATGTTTCCCAGGCGAGCTATTGACAAGTAAATCCTAGACGCTCGATCTTGGTTATTTTCGCTTTCGCGGCTGGCAGTAAAGTTCAGAACCATGTTTCTGTGAATAACTCTTGAACCGTAAGTCACAGACGCTCGCTCTTGGCTGCATTCGTTTCAGCTCGTGGCAGCCAGTCTAAAAAACACAATCTTGGACTTCTCTGGATGTTTCCCAGACGAGCTATTGGCAGCATGTTCAGAACCACTGTTTCTGAGGCTAATTCTTGAACCGTAAGTCATATACGCTCGATCTTGGCGGCATTCGTCTCAGCGCCTGGCAATTAGTATAGAAGCACTGTTTCCCACTGTTTCTGAGGCTAATTCTTGAACCGTAAGTCATAGACGCTAGATCTTGGCGGCATTCGTCTCAGCGCCTGGCAGTTAGTATAGAAGCACTGTCTTTGACTTCTCTGGATGTTTCCCAGGCGAGCTATTGACAAGTAAATCCTAGACGCTCGATCTTGGTTATTTTCGCTTTCGCGGCTGGCAGCAAAGTTCAGAACCATGTTTCTGTGAATAACTCTTGAACAGTAAGTCACAGACGCTCGCTCTTGGCTGCATTCGTTTCAGCTCGTGGCAGCCAGTCTAAAAAAACACTATCTTGGACTTCTCTGGATGTTTCCCAGACGAGCTATTGGCAGCATGTTCAGAACCACTGTTTCTGAGGCTAATTCTTGAACCGTAAGTCATAGACGCTCGATCTTGGCGGCATTCGTCTCAGCGCCTGGCAATTAGTATAGAAGCACTGTCTTTGACTTCTCTGGATGTTTCCCAGGCGAGCTATTGACAAGTAAATCCTAGACGCTCGATCTTGGTTATTTTCGCTTTCGCGGCTGGCAGCAAAGTTCAGAACCATGTTTCTGTGAATAACTCTTGAACCGTAAGTCACAGACGCTCGCTCTTGGCTGCATTCGTTTCAGCTCGTGGCAGCCAGTCTAAAAAACACAATCTTGGACTTCTCTGGATGTTTCCCAGACAAGCTATTGGCAGCATGTTCAGAACCACTGTTTCTGAGGCTAATTCTTGAACCGTAAGTCATATACGCTCGATCTTGGCGGCATTCGTCTCAGCGCCTGGCAATTAGTATAGAAGCACTGTTTCCCACTGTTTCTGAGGCTAATTCTTGAACCGTAAGTCATAGACGCTAGATCTTGGCGGCATTCGTCTCAGCGCCTGGCAATTAATATAGAAGCACTGTCTTTGACTTCTCTGGATGTTTCCCAGGCGAGCTATTGACAAGTAAATCCTAGACGCTCGATCTTGGTTATTTTCGCTTTCGCGGCTGGCAGCAAAGTTCAGAACCATGTTTCTGTGAATAACTCTTGAACCGTAAGTCACAGACGCTCGCTCTTGGCTGCATTCGTTTCAGCTCGTGGCAGCCAGTCTAAAAAAAACACTATCTTGGACTTCTCTGGATGTTTCCCAGGCGAGCTATTGGCAGCATGTTCAGAACCACTGTTTCTGAGGCTAATTCTTGAACCGTAAGTCATAGACGCTCGATCTTGGCGGCATTCGTCTCAGTGCCTGGCAATTAGTATAGAAGCACTGTTTCTGAGGCTAATTCTTGAACCGTAAGTCATAGACGCTCGATCTTGGCGGCATTCGTCTCAGCGCCTGGCAATTAGTATAGAAGCACTGTTTCCCACTGTTTCTGAGGCTAATTCTTGAACCGTAAGTCATAGACGCTAGATCTTGGCGGCATTCGTCTCAGCGCCTGGCAGTTAGTATAGAAGCACTGTCTTTGACTTCTCTGGATGTTTCCCAGGCGAGCTATTGACAAGTAAATCCTAGACGCTCGATCTTGGTTATTTTCGCTTTCGCGGCTGGCAGCAAAGTTCAGAACCATGTTTCTGTGAATAACTCTTGAACAGTAAGTCACAGACGCTCGCTCTTGGCTGCATTCGTTTCAGCTCTTGGCAGCCAGTCTAAAAAAACACAATCTTGGACTTCTCTGGATGTTTCCCAGGCGAGCTATTGGCAGCATGTTCAGAACCACTGTTTCTGAGGCTAATTCTTGAACCGTAAGTCATATACGCTCGATCTTGGCGGCATTCGTCTCAGCGCCTGGCAATTAGTATAGAAGCACTGTTTCCCACTGTTTCTGAGGCTAATTCTTGAACCGTAAGTCATAGACGCTAGATCTTGGCGGCATTCGTCTCAGCGCCTGGCAATTAATATAGAAGCACTGTCTTTGACTTCTCTGGATGTTTCCCAGGCGAGCTATTGACAAGTAAATCCTAGACGCTCGATCTTGGTTATTTTCGCTTTCGCGGCTGGCAGCAAAGTTCAGAACCATGTTTCTGTGAATAACTCTTGAACCGTAAGTCACAGACGCTCGCTCTTGGCTGCATTCGTTTCAGCTCGTGGCAGCCAGTCTAAAAAAAACACTATCTTGGACTTCTCTGGATGTTTCCCAGGCGAGCTATTGGCAGCATGTTCAGAACCACTGTTTCTGAGGCTAATTCTTGAACCGTAAGTCATAGACGCTCGATCTTGGCGGCATTCGTCTCAGTGCCTGGCAATTAGTATAGAAGCACTGTTTCTGAGGCTAATTCTTGAACCGTAAGTCATAGACGCTCGATCTTGGCGGCATTCGTCTCAGCGCCTGGCAATTAGTATAGAAGCACTGTTTCCCACTGTTTCTGAGGCTAATTCTTGAACCGTAAGTCATAGACGCTAGATCTTGGCGGCATTCGTCTCAGCGCCTGGCAGTTAGTATAGAAGCACTGTCTTTGACTTCTCTGGATGTTTCCCAGGCGAGCTATTGACAAGTAAATCCTAGACGCTCGATCTTGGTTATTTTCGCTTTCGCGGCTGGCAGCAAAGTTCAGAACCATGTTTCTGTGAATAACTCTTGAACAGTAAGTCACAGACGCTCGCTCTTGGCTGCATTCGTTTCAGCTCTTGGCAGCCAGTCTAAAAAAACACTATCTTGGACTTCTCTGGATGTTTCCCAGGCGAGCTATTGGCAGCATGTTCAGAACCACTGTTTCTGAGGCTAATTCTTGAACCGTAAGTCATAGACGCTCGATCTTGGCGGCATTCGTCTCAGCGCCTGGCAATTAGTGTAGAAGCACTGTTTCCCACTGTTTCTGAGGCTAATTCTTGAACCGTAAGTCATAGACGCTCGATCTTGGCGGCATTCGTCTCAGCGCCTGGCAATTAGTATAGAAGCACTGTTTCCCACTGTTTCTGAGGCTAATTCTTGAACCGTAAGTCATAGACGCTCGATCTTGGCGGCATTCGTCTCAGCGCCTGGCAATTTGTATAGAAGCACTGTCTTTGACTTCTCTGGATGTTTCCCAGGCGAGCTATTGACAAGTAAATCCTAGACGCTCGATCTTGGTTATTTTCGCTTTCGCGGCTGGCAGCAAAGTTCAGAACCATGTTTCTGTGAATAACTCTTGAACCGTAAGTCACAGACGCTCGCTCTTGGCTGCATTCGTTTCAGCTCGTGGCAGCCAGTCTAAAAAACACAATCTTGGACTTCTCTGGATGTTTCCCAGACGAGCTATTGGCAGCATGTTCAGAACCACTGTTTCTGAGGCTAATTCTTGAACCGTAAGTCATAGACGCTCGATCTTGGCGGCATTCGTCTCAGCGCCTGGCAATTAGTATAGAAGCACTGTCTTTGACTTCTCTGGATGTTTCCCAGGCGAGCTATTGACAAGTAAATCCTAGACGCTCGATCTTGGTTATTTTCGCTTTCGCGGCTGGCAGCAAAGTTCAGAACCATGTTTCTGTGAATAACTCTTGAACCGTAAGTCACAGACGCTCGCTCTTGGCTGCATTCGTTTCAGCTCGTGGCAGCCAGTCTAAAAAACACAATCTTGGACTTCTCTGGATGTTTCCCAGACAAGCTATTGGCAGCATGTTCAGAACCACTGTTTCTGAGGCTAATTCTTGAACCGTAAGTCATATACGCTCGATCTTGGCGGCATTCGTCTCAGCGCCTGGCAATTAGTATAGAAGCACTGTTTCCCACTGTTTCTGAGGCTAATTCTTGAACCGTAAGTCATAGACGCTAGATCTTGGCGGCATTCGTCTCAGCGCCTGGCAATTAATATAGAAGCACTGTCTTTGACTTCTCTGGATGTTTCCCAGGCGAGCTATTGACAAGTAAATCCTAGACGCTCGATCTTGGTTATTTTCGCTTTCGCGGCTGGCAGCAAAGTTCAGAACCATGTTTCTGTGAATAACTCTTGAACCGTAAGTCACAGACGCTCGCTCTTGGCTGCATTCGTTTCAGCTCGTGGCAGCCAGTCTAAAAAAACACTATCTTGGACTTCTCTGGATGTTTCCCAGGCGAGCTATTGGCAGCATGTTCAGAACCACTGTTTCTGAGGCTAATTCTTGAACCGTAAGTCATAGACGCTCGATCTTGGCGGCATTCGTCTCAGTGCCTGGCAATTAGTATAGAAGCACTGTTTCTGAGGCTAATTCTTGAACCGTAAGTCATAGACGCTCGATCTTGGCGGCATTCGTCTCAGCGCCTGGCAATTAGTATAGAAGCACTGTTTCCCACTGTTTCTGATGCTAATTCTTGAACCGTAAGTCATAGACGCTAGATCTTGGCGGCATTCGTCTCAGCGCCTGGCAGTTAGTATAGAAGCACTGTCTTTGACTTCTCTGGATGTTTCCCAGGCGAGCTATTGACAAGTAAATCCTAGACGCTCGATCTTGGTTATTTTCGCTTTCGCGGCTGGCAGCAAAGTTCAGAACCATGTTTCTGTGAATAACTCTTGAACAGTAAGTCACAGACGCTCGCTCTTGGCTGCATTCGTTTCAGCTCTTGGCAGCCAGTCTAAAAAAACACTATCTTGGACTTCTCTGGATGTTTCCCAGGCGAGCTATTGGCAGCATGTTCAGAACCACTGTTTCTGAGGCTAATTCTTGAACCGTAAGTCATAGACGCTCGATCTTGGCGGCATTCGTCTCAGCGCCTGGCAATTAGTGTAGAAGCACT
The DNA here is from genome assembly GCF_050947455.1 of Rhinoderma darwinii. Lineage (NCBI taxonomy): Eukaryota > Metazoa > Chordata > Amphibia > Anura > Rhinodermatidae > Rhinoderma > Rhinoderma darwinii. The sequence goes on along the minus strand of NW_027463655.1, from coordinate 17,642 downwards.
GTTTCCCACTGTTTCTGAGGCTAATTCTTGAACCGTAAGTCATAGACGCTCGATCTTGGCGGCATTCGTCTCAGCGCCTGGCAATTAGTATAGAAGCACTGTTTCCCACTGTTTCTGAGGCTAATTCTTGAACCGTAAGTCATAGACGCTCGATCTTGGCGGCATTCGTCTCAGCGCCTGGCAATTAGTATAGAAGCACTGTTTCCCACTGTTTCTGAGGCTAATTCTTGAACCGTAAGTCATAGACGCTAGATCTTGGCGCCATTCGTCTCAGCGCCTGGCAGTTAGTATAGAAGCACTGTCTTTGACTTCTCTGGATGTTTCCCAGGCGAGCTATTGACAAGTAAATCCTAGACGCTCGATCTTGGTTATTTTCGCTTTCGCGGCTGGCAGCAAAGTTCAGAACCATGTTTCTGTGAATAACTCTTGAACCGTAAGTCACAGACGCTCGCTCTTGGCTGCATTCGTTTCAGCTCATGGCAGCCAGTCTAAAAAAACACTATCTTGGACTTCTCTGGATGTTTCCCAGGCGAGCTATTGGCAGCATGTTCAGAACCACTGTTTCTGAGGCTAATTCTTGAACCGTAAGTCATAGACGCTCGATCTTGGCGGCATTCGTCTCAGCGCCTGGCAATTAGTATAGAAGCACTGTTTCCCACTGTTTCTGAGGCTAATTCTTGAACCGTAAGTCATAGACGCTCGATCTTGGCGGCATTCGTCTCAGCGCCTGGCAATTAGTATAGAAGCACTGTTTCCCACTGTTTCTGAGGCTAATTCTTGAACCGTAAGTCATAGACGCTAGATCTTGGCGGCATTCGTCTCAGCGCCTGGCAATTAGTATAGAAGCACTGTCTTTGACTTCTCTGGATGTTTCCCAGGCGAGCTATTGACAAGTAAATCCTAGACGCTCGATCTTGGTTATTTTCGCTTTCGCGGCTGGCAGCAAAGTTCAGAACCATGTTTCTGTGAATAACTCTTGAACCGTAAGTCACAGACGCTCGCTCTTGGCTGCATTCGTTTCAGCTCGTGGCAGCCAGTCTAAAAAAAACACTATCTTGGACTTCTCTGGATGTTTCCCAGGCGAGCTATTGGCAGCATGTTCAGAACCACTGTTTCTGAGGCTAATTCTTGAACCGTAAGTCATAGACGCTCGATCTTGGCGGCATTCGTCTCAGCGCCTGGCAATTAGTATAGAAGCACTGTTTCCCACTGTTTCTGAGGCTAATTCTTGAACCGTAAGTCATAGACTCTCGATCTTGGCGGCATTCGTCTCAGCGCCTGGCAATTAGTATAGAATCACTGTTTCCCACTGTTTCTGAGGCTAATTCTTGAACCGTAAGTCATAGACGCTAGATCTTGGCGGCATTCGTCTCATCGGCTGGCAATTAGTATAGAAGCACTGTCTTTGACTTATCTGGATGTTTCCCAGGCGAGCTATTGACAAGTAAATCCTAGACGCTCGATCTTGGTTATTTTCGCTTTCGCGGCTGGCAGCAAAGTTCAGAACCATGTTTCTGTGAATAACTCTTGAACCGTAAGTCACAGACGCTCGCTCTTGGCTGCATTCGTTTCAGCTCGTGGCAGCCAGTCTAAAAAACACTATCTTGGACCTCTCTGGATGTTTCCCAGGCGAGCTATTGGCAGCATGTTCAGAACCACTGTTTCTGAGGCTAATTCTTGAACCGTAAGTCATAGACGCTCGATCTTGGCGGCATTCGTCTCAGCGCCTGGCAATTAGTATAGAAGCACTGTCTTTGACTTCTCTGGATGTTTCCCAGGCGAGCTATTGACAAGTAAATCCTAGACGCTCGATCTTGGTTATTTTCGCTTTCGCGGCTGGCAGCAAAGTTCAGAACCATGTTTCTGTGAATAACTCTTGAACCGTAAGTCACAGACGCTCGCTCTTGGCTGCATTCGTTTCAGCTCGTGGCAGCCAGTCTAAAAAACACAATCTTGGACTTCTCTGGATGTTTCCCAGACGAGCTATTGGCAGCATGTTCAGAACCACTGTTTCTGAGGCTAATTCTTGAACCGTAAGTCATAGACGCTCGATCTTGGCGGCATTCGTCTCAGCGCCTGGCAATTAGTATAGAAGCACTGTTTCCCACTGTTTCTGAGGCTAATTATTGAACCGTAAGTCATAGAAGCTAGATCTTGGCGGCATTCGTCTCAGCGCCTGGCAATTAGTATAGAAGCACTGTCTTTGACTTCTCTGGATGTTTCCCAGGCGAGCTATTGACAAGTAAATCCTAGACGCTCGATCTTGGTTATTTTCGCTTTCGCGGCTGGCAGCAAAGTTCAGAACCATGTTTCTGTGAATAACTCTTGAACCGTAAGTCACAGACGCTCGCTCTTGGCTGCATTCGTTTCAGCTCGTGGCAGCCAGTCTAAAAAACACAATCTTGGACTTCTCTGGATGTTTCCCAGACGAGCTATTGGCAGCATGTTCAGAACCACTGTTTCTGAGGCTAATTCTTGAACCGTAAGTCATAGACGCTCGATCTTGGCGGCATTCGTCTCAGCGCCTGGCAATTAGTATAGAAGCACTGTTTCCCACTGTTTCTGAGGCTAATTATTGAACCGTAAGTCATAGAAGCTAGATCTTGGCGGCATTCGTCTCAGCGCCTGGCAATTAGTATAGAAGCACTGTCTTTGACTTCTCTGGATGTTTCCCAGGCGAGCTATTGACAAGTAAATCCTAGACGCTCGATCTTGGTTATTTTCGCTTTCGCGGCTGGCAGCAAAGTTCAGAACCATGTTTCTGTGAATAACTCTTGAACCGTAAGTCACAGACGCTCGCTCTTGGCTGAATTCGTTTCAGCTCGTGGCAGCCAGTCTAATATAACACTATCTTGGACATCTCTGGATGTTTCCCAGGCGAGCTATTGGCAGCATGTTCAGAACCACTGTTTCTGAGGCTAATTCTTGAACCGTAAGGGTATGTTCACACGGCCTATTTACGGACGTAAATCGGGCGTTTTTGCCCCGATATACGCCCGAAAATAGCGCCTCAATAGCGCTGACAAACATCTGCCCATTGAAAGCAATGGGCAGACGTTTGTCTGTTCACACGAGGCGTATATTTACGCGCCGCTGTCAAATGACGGCGCGTAAATAGACGCCCGCGTAGAAGAAGTGACCTGTCACTTCTTTGGCCGTAATTGGAGCCGCTATTCATTGACTCCAATGAATAGCAGCGCTAATTACGGCCGTAATTGACGCGGCGTTCAAGCGCCTGCACATGCCGGTACGGCTGAAATTACGGGGATGTTTTCAGGCTGAAACATCCCCGTAATTTCAGCCGTTACGGACCCCCGCCGTGTGAACATACCCTAAGTCATAGACGCTCGATCTTGGCGGCATTCGTCTCAGCGACTGGCAATTAGTATAGAAGCACTGTTTCCCACTGTTTCTGAGGCTAATTCTTGAACCGTAAGTCATAGACGCTAGATCTTGGCGGCATTCGTCTCAGCGCCTGGCAATTAATATAGAAGCACTGTCTTTGACTTCTCTGGATGTTTCCCAGGCGAGCTATTGACAAGTAAATCCTAGACGCTCGATCTTGGTTATTTTCGCTTTCGCGGCTGAAAGTTCAGAACCATGTTTCTGTGAATAACTCTTGAACCGTAAGTCACAGACGCTCGCTCTTGGCTGCATTCGTTTCAGCTCGTGGCAGCCAGTCTAAAAAAACACTATCTTAGACTTCTCTGGATGATTCCCAGGCGAGCTATTGGCAGCATGTTCAGAACCACTGTTTCTGAGGCTAATTCTTGAACCGTAAGTCATAGACGCTCGATCTTGGCGGCATTCGTCTCAGCGCCTGGCAATTAGTATAGAAGCACTGTTTCCCACTGTTTCTGAGGCTAATTCTTGAACCGTAAGTCATAGACGCTCGATCTTGGCGGCATTCGTCTCAGCGCCTGGCAATTAGTATAGAAGCACTGTTTCCCACTGTTTCTGAGGCTAATTCTTGAACCGTAAGTCATAGACGCTAGATCTTGGCGGCATTCGTCTCAGCGCCTGGCAATTAGTATAGAAGCACTGTCTTTGACTTCTCTGGATGTTTCCCAGGCGAGCTATTGACAAGTAAATCCTAGACGCTCGATCTTGGTTATTTTCGCTTTCGCGGCTGGCAGCAAAGTTCAGAACCATGTTTCTGTGAATAACTCTTGAACCGTAAGTCACAGACGCTCGCTCTTGGCTGCATTCGTTTCAGCTCGTGGCAGCCAGTTTAAAAAAACACTATCTTGGACTTCTCTGGATGTTTCCCAGGCGAGCTATTGGCAGCATGTTCAGAACCACTGTTTCTGAGGCTAATTCTTGAACCGTAAGTCATAGACGCTCGATCTTGGCGGCATTCGTCTCAGCGCCTGGCAATTAGTATAGAAGCACTGTTTCCCACTGTTTCTGAGGCTAATTCTTGAACCGTAAGTCATAGACGCTCGATCTTGGCGGCATTCGTCTCAGCGCCTGGCAATTAGTATAGAATCACTGTTTCCCACAGTTTCTGAGGCTAATTCTTGAACCGTAAGTCATAGACGCTAGATCTTGGCGGCATTCGTCTCATCGCCTGGCAATTAGTATAGAAGCACTGTCTTTGACTTATCTGGATGTTTCCCAGGCGAGCTATTGACAAGTAAATCCTAGACGCTCGATCTTGGTTATTTTCGCTTTCGCGGCTGGCAGCAAAGTTCAGAACCATGTTTCTGTGAATAACTCTTGAACCGTAAGTCACAGACGCTCGCTCTTGGCTGCATTCGTTTCAGCTCGTGGCAGCCAGTCTAAAAAACACTATCTTGGACTTCTCTGGATGTTTCCCAGGCGAGCTATTGGCAGCATGTTCAGAACCACTGTTTCTGAGGCTAATTCTTGAACCGTAAGTCATAGACGCTCGATCTTGGCGGCATTCGTCTCAGCGCCTGGCAATTAGTATAGAAGCACTGTTTCCCACTGTTTCTGAGGCTAATTCTTGAACCGTAAGTCATAGACGCTAGATCTTGGCGGCATTCGTCTCAGCGCCTGGCAATTAGTATAGAAGCACTGTCTTTGACTTCTCTGGATGTTTCCCAGGCGAGCTATTGACAAGTAAATCCTAGATGCTCGATCTTGGTTATTTTCGCTTTCGCGGCTGGCAGCAAAGTTCAGAACCATGTTTCTGTGAATAACTCTTGAACCGTAAGTCACAGACGCTCGCTCTTGGCTGAATTCGTTTCAGCTCGTGGCAGCCAGTCTAATATAACACTATCTTGGACATCTCTGGATTCTTCCCAGGCGAGCTATTGGCAGCATGTTCAGAACCACTGTTTCTGAGGCTAATTCTTGAACCGTAAGTCATAGACGCTCGATCTTGGCGGCATTCGTCTCAGCGCCTGGCAATTAGTATAGAAGCACTGTTTCCCACTGTTTCTGAGGCTAATTATTGAACCGTAAGTCATAGACGCTAGATCTTGGCGGCATTCGTCTCAGCGCCTGGCAATTAGTGTAGAAGCACTGTCTTTGACTTCTCTGGATGTTTCCCAGGCGAGCTATTGACAAGTAAATCCTAGACGCTCGATCTTGGTTATTTTCGCTTTCGCGGCTGGCAGCAAAGTTCAGAACCATGTTTCTGTGAATAACTCTTGAACCGTAAGTCACAGACGCTCGCTCTTGGCTGCATTCGTTTCAGCTCGTGGCAGCCAGTCTAAAAAACACAATCTTGGACTTCTCTGGATGTTTTTCAGACGAGCTATTGGCAGCATGTTCAGAACCACTGTTTCTGAGGCTAATTCTTGAACCGTAAGTCATAGACGCTCGATCTTGGCGGCATTCATCTCAGCGCCTGGCAATTAGTATAGAAGCACTGTTTCCCACTGTTTCTGAGGCTAATTCTTGAACCGTAAGTCATAGACGCTCTCTCTTGGCGGCATTCGTCTCAGCGCCTGGCAATTAGTGTAGAAGCACTGTCTTTGACTTCTCTGGATGTTTCCCAGGCGAGCTATTGACAAGTAAATCCTAGACGCTCGATCTTGGTTATTTTCGCTTTCGCGGCTGGCAGCAAAGTTCAGAACCATGTTTCTGTGAATAACTCTTGAACCATAAGTCACAGACGCTCGCTCTTGGCTGCATTCGTTTCAGCTCGTGGCAGCCAGTCTAAAAAACACTATCTTGGACTTCTCTGGATGTTTCCCAGGCGAGCTATTGGCAGCATGTTCAGAACCACTGTTTCTGAGGCTAATTCTTGAACCGTAAGTCATAGACGCTCGATCTTGGCGGCATTCGTCTCAGCGCCTGGCAATTAGTATAGAAGCACTGTTTCCCACTGTTTCTGAGGCTAATTCTTGAACAGTAAGTCATAGACGCTCGATCTTGGCGGCATTCGTCTCAGCGCCTGGCAATTAGTATAGAATCACTGTTTCCCACTGTTTCTGAGGCTAATTCTTGAACCGTAAGTCATAGACGCTAGATCTTGGCGGCATTCGTCTCAGCGCCTGGCAATTAGTATAGAAGCACTGTCTTTGACTTCTCTGGATGTTTCCCAGGCGAGCTATTGGCAGCATGTTCAGAACCACTGTTTCTGAGGCTAATTCTTGAACCGTAAGTCATAGACGCTCGATCTTGGCGGCATTCGTCTCAGCGCCTGGCAATTAGTATAGAAGCACTGTTTCCCACTGTTTCTGAGGCTAATTCTTGAACCGTAAGTCATAGACGCTAGATCTTGGCGGCATTCGTCTCAGCGCCTGGCAATTAGTATAGAAGCACTGTCTTTGACTTCTCTTAATGTTTCCCAGGCGAGCTATTGACAAGTAAATCCTAGACGCTCGATCTTGGTTATTTTCGCTTTCGCGGCTGGCAGCAAAGTTCAGAACCATGTTTCTGTGAATAACTCTTGAACCGTAAGTCACAGACGCTCACTCTTGGCTGCATTCGTTTCAGCTCGTGGCAGCCAGTCTAAAAAACACTATCTTGGACTTCTCTGGATGTTTCCCAGGCGAGCTGTTGGCAGCATGTTCAGAACCACTGTTTCTGAGGCTAATTCTTGAACCGTAAGTCATAGACGCTCGATCTTGGCGGCATTCGTCTCAGCGCCTGGCAATTAGTATAGAAGCACTGTCTTTGACTTCTCTGGATGTTTCCCAGGCGAGCTATTGACAAGTAAATCCTAGACGCTCGATCTTGGTTATTTTCGCTTTCACGGCTGGCAGCAAAGTTCAGAACCATGTTTCTGTGAATAACTCTTGAACCGTAAGTCACAGACGTTTGCTCTTGGCTGCATTCGTTTCAGCTCGTGGCAGCCAGTCTAAAAAACACAATCTTGGACTTCTCTGGATGTTTCCCAGACGAGCTATTGGCAGCATGTTCAGAACCACTGTTTCTGAGGCTAATTCTTGAACCGTAAGTCATAGAAGCTCGATCTTGGCGGCATTCGTCTCAGCGCCTGGCAATTAGTATAGAAGCACTGTTTCCCACTGTTTCTGAGGCTAATTCTTGAACCGTAAGTCATAGACGCTCGATCTTGGCGGCATTCGTCTCAGCGCCTGGCAATTAGTATAGAAGCACTGTTTCCCACTGTTTCTGAGGCTAATTCTTGAACCGTAAGTCATAGACGCTCGATCTTGGCGGCATTCGTCTCAGCGCCTGGCAATTAGTATAGAAGCACTGTTTCCCACTGTTTCTGAGGCTAATTCTTGAACCGTAAGTCATAGACGCTAGATCTTGGCGGCATTCGTCTCAGCGCCTGGCAATTAGTATAGAAGCACTGTCTTTGACTTCTCTGGATGTTTCCCAGGCGAGCTATTGACAAGTAAATCCTAGACGCTCGATCTTGGTTATTTTCGCTTTCGCGGCTGGCAGCAAAGTTCAGAACCATGTTTCTGTGAATAACTCTTGAACCGTAAGTCACAGACGCTCGCTCTTGGCTGCATTTGTTTCAGCTCGTGGCAGCCAGTCTAATAAACACTATCTTGGACATCTCTGGATGTTTCCCAGGCGAGCTATTGGCAGCATGTTCAGAACCACTGTTTCTGAGGCTAATTCTTGAACCGTAAGTCATAGACGCTCGATCTTGGCGGCATTCGTCTCAGCGCCTGGCAATTAGTATAGAAGCACTGTCTTTGACTTCTCTGGATGTTTCCCAGGCGAGCTATTGACAAGTAAATCCTAGACGCTCGATCTTGGTTATTTTCGCTTTCGCGGCTGGCAGCAAAGTTCAGAACCATGTTTCTGTGAATAACTCTTGAACCGTAAGTCACAGACGCTCGCTCTTGGCTGCATTCGTTTCAGCTCGTGGCAGCCAGTCTAATAAACACTATCTTGGACATCTCTGGATTTTTCCCAGGCGAGCTATTGGCAGCATGTTCAGAACCACTGTTTCTGAGGCTAATTCTTGAACCGTAAGTCATAGACGCTCGATCTTGGCGGCATTCGTCTCAGCGCCTGGCAATTAGTATAGAAGCACTATTTCCCACTGTTTCTGAGGCTAATTCTTGAACCGTAAGTCATAGACGCTAGATCTTGGCGGCATTCGTTTCAGCTCGTGGCAGCCAGTCTAAAAACACTATCTTGGACTTCTCTGGATGTTTCCCAGGCGAGCTATTGGCAGCATGTTCAGAACCACTGTTTCTGAGGCTAATTCTTGAACCGTAAGTCATAGACGCTCGATCTTGGCGGCATTCGTCTCAGCGCCTGGCAATTAGTATAGAAGCACTGTCTTTGACTTCTCTGGATGTTTCCCAGGCGAGCTATTGACAAGTAAATCCTAGACGCTCGATCTTGGTTATTTTCGCTTTTGCGGCAGGCAGCAAAGTTCAGAACCATGTTTCTGTGAATAACTCTTGAACCGTAAGTCACAGACGCTCGCTCTTGGCTGCATTCGTTTCAGCTCGTGGCAGCCAGTCTAAAAAAACACTATCTTGGACTTCTCTGGATGTTTCCCAGGCGAGCTATTGGCAGCATGTTCAGAACCACTGTTTTTGAGGCTAATTCTTGAACCGTAAGTCATAGACGCTCGATCTTGGCGGCATTCGTCTCAGCGCCTGGCAATTAGTATAGAAGCACTGTTTCCCACTGTTTCTGAGGCTAGTTCTTGAACCGTAAGTCATAGACGCTCGATCTTGGCGGCATTCGTCTCAGCGCCTGGCAATTAGTATAGAAGCACTGTTTCCCACTGTTTCTGAGGCTAATTCTTGAACCGTAAGTCATAGACGCAAGATCTTGGCGGCATTCGTCTCAGCGCCTGGCAATTAGTATAGAAGCACTGTCTTTGACTTCTCTGGATGTTTCCCAGGCGAGCTATTGACAAGTAAATCCTAGACGCTCGATCTTGGTTATTTTCGCTTTCGCGGCTGGCAGCAAAGTTCAGAACCATGTTTCTGTGAATAACTCTTGAACCGTAAGTCACAGACACTCGCTCTTGGCTGCATTTGTTTCAGCTCGTGGCAGCCAGTCTAATAAACACTATCTTGGACATCTCTGGATGTTTCCCAGGCGAGCTATTGGCAGCATGTTCAGAACCACTGTTTCTGAGGCTAATTCTTGAACCGTAAGTCATAGACGCTCGATCTTGGCGGCATTCGTCTCAGCGCCTGGCAATTAGTATAGAAGCACTGTTTCCCACTGTTTCTGAGGCTAATTCTTGAACCGTAAGTCATAGACGCTAGATCTTGGCGGCATTCGTCTCAGCGCCTGGCAATTAGTATAGAAGCACTGTCTTTGACTTCTCTGGATGTTTCCCAGGCGAGCTATTGACAAGTAAATCCTAAACGCTCGATCTTGGTTATTTTCGCTTTCGCGGCTGGCAGCAAAGTTCAGAACCATGTTTCTGTGAATAACTCTTGAACCGTAAGTCACAGACGCTCGCTCTTGGCTGCATTCGTTTCAGCTCGTGGCAGCCAGTCTAAAAAACACAATCTTGGACTTCTCTGGATGTTTCCCAGACGAGCTATTGGCAGCATGTTCAGAACCACTGTTTCTGAGGCTAATTCTTGAACCGTAAGTCATAGACGCTCGATCTTGGCGGCATTCGTCTCAGCGCCTGGCAATTAGTATAGAAGCACTGTTTCCCACTGTTTCTGAGGCTAATTCTTGAACCGTAAGTCATAGACGCTAGATCTTGGCGGCATTCGTCTCAGCGCCTGGCAATTAGTATAGAAGCACTGTCTTTGACTTCTCTGGATGTTTCCCAGGCGAGCTATTGACAAGTAAATCCTAGACGCTCGATCTTGGTTATTTTCGCTTTCGCGGCTGGCAGCAAAGTTCAGAACCATGTTTCTGTGAATAACTCTTGAACCGTAAGTCACAGACGCTCGCTCTTGGCTGCATTCGTTTCAGCTCGTGGCAGCCAGTCTAAAAAAACACTATCTTGGACTTGGCGAGCTATTGGCAGCATGTTCAGAACCACTGTTTCTGAGGCTAATTCTTGAACCGTAAGTCATAGACGCTCGATCTTGGCGGCATTCGTCTCAGCGCCTGGCAATTAGTATAGAAGCACTGTTTCCCACTGTTTCTGAGGCTAATTCTTGAACCGTAAGTCATAGACGCTCGATCTTGGCGGCATTCGTCTCAGCGCCTGGCAATTAGTATAGAAGCACTGTCTTTGACTTCTCTTAATGTTTCCCAGGCGAGCTATTGACAAGTAAATCCTAGACGCTCGATCTTGGTTATTTTCGCTTTCGCGGCTGGCAGCAAAGTTCAGAACCATGTTTCTGTGAATAACTCTTGAACCGTAAGTCACAGACGCTCGCTCTTGGCTGCATTTGTTTCAGCTCGTGGCAGCCAGTCTAAAAAACACTATCTTGGACTTCTCTGGATGTTTCCCAGGCGAGCTATTGGCAGCATGTTCAGAACCACTGTTTCTGAGGCTAACTCCTGAACGGTAAGTCATAGACGCTCGATCTTGGTTGCATTCGATTCAGCGCCTGGCAATTAGTATAGAAGCACTGTCTTTGACTTCTCTGGATGTTTCCCAGGCGAGCTATTGACCCGTAAATCATAGACGCTCGATCTTGGTTACTTTCGTTTTCGCGCCTGGCAGCAAAGTTCAGAACGACTGTTTCTGAGGCTAACTCTTGAACCGTAAGTCATAGACGCTCGATCTTGGTTGCATTCGTTTCAGCGCCTGGCAGCCAGTATAAAAAACACTGTTTTTTGACTTCTCTGGATGTTTCCCAGGCGAGCAATAGGCAGCATGTTCAGAACCACTGTTTCTGAAGCTAACTCCTAAACTGTAAAGTCATAGACGCTCGATCTTGGTTGCATTCGATTCAGCGCCTGGCAATTAGTATAGAAGCACTGTCTTTGACTTCTCTGGATGTTTCCCAGGCGAGCTATTGACCCGTAAATCATAGACGCTCGATCTTGGTTACTTTCGTTTTCGCGCCTGGCAGCAAAGTTCAGAACTACTGTTTCTGAGGCTAACTCTTGAACCGTAAGTCATAGACGCTCAATCCTGGTTGCTTCGTTTCAGCGCCTTGCAGCCAGTATAAAAAAACACTGTCTTTGACTTCTCTGGATGTTTCCCAGGCGAGCAATAGGCAGCATGTTCAGAACCACTGTTTCTGAGGCTAACTCCTAAACTGTAAGTCATAGACGCTCGATCTTGGTTGCATTCGATTCAGCGCCTGGCAATTAGTATAGAAGCACTGTTTTTTACTTCTCTGGATGTTTCCCAGGCGAGCTATTGACCCGAAAATCATAGACGCTCGATCTTGGTTACTTTCGTTTTCGCGCCTGGCAGCAAAGTTCAGAACTACTGTTTCTGAGGCTAACTCTTGAACCGTAAGTCATAGACGCTCGATCTTGGTTGCATTTGTTTCAGCGCCTGGCAGCTAGTATAAAAAACACTGTCTTTGACTTCTCTGGATGTTTCCCAGGCGAGCAATAGGCAGCATGTTCAGAACCACTGTTTCTGAGGCTAACTCCTGAACCGTAAGTCATAGATGCTCGATCTTGGTTGCATTCGATTCAGCGCATGGCAATTAGTATAGAAGCACTGTTTTTTACTTCTCTGGATGTTTCCCAGGCGAGCTATTGGCAGCATGTTCAGAACCATTGTTTCTGAGGCTAACTCCTGAACGGTATGTATAGACGCTCGATCTTGGTTGCATTCGATTCAGCGCCTTGCAATTAGTATAGAAGCACTGTCTTTGACTTCTCTGGATGTTTCCCAGGCGAGCTATTGACCCGTAAATCATAGAAGCTCGATCTTGGTTACTTTCGTTTTTGCGCCTGGCAGCAAAGTTCAGAACGACTGTTTCTGAGGCTAACTCTTGAACCGTAAGTCATAGACGCTCGATCTTGGTTGCATTCGTTTCAGCGCCTGGCAGCCAGTATAAAAAACACTGTTTTTGACTTCTCTGGATGTTTCCCAGGCGAGCAATAGGCAGCATGTTCAGAACCACTGTTTCTGAGGCTAACTCCTAAACTGTAAGTCATAGACGCTCGATCTTGGTTGCATTCGATTCAGCGCCTGGCAATTAGTATAGAAGCACTGTTTTGACTTCTCTGGATGTTTCCCAGGCGAGCTATTGACCCGAAAATCATAGACGCTCGATCTTGGTTACTTTCGTTTTCGCGCCTGGCAGCAAAGTTCAGAACTACTGTTTCTGAGGCTAACTCTTGAACCGTAAGTCATAGACGCTCGATCTTGGTTGCATTTGTTTCAGCGCCTGGCAGCTAGTATAAAAAACACTGTCTTTGACTTCTCTGGATGTTTCCAGGCGAGCAATAGGCAGCATGTTCAGAACCACTGTTTCTGAGGCTAACTCCTGAACCGTAAGTCATAGACGCTCGATCTTGGTTGCATTCGATTCAGCGCATGGCAATTAGTATAGAAGCACTGTTTTTTACTTCTCTGGATGTTTCCCAGGCGAGCTATTGGCAGCATGTTCAGAACCACTGTTTCTGAGGCTAACTCCTGAACGGTAAGTCATAGACGCTCGATCTTGGTTGCATTCGATTCAGCGCCTGGAAATTAGTTTAGAAGCACTGTTTTTGACTTCTCTGGATGTTTCCCAGGCGAGCTATTGACCCGTAAATCATAGACGCTCGATCTTGGTTACTTTCGTTTTCGCGCCTGGCAGCAAAGTTCAGAACTACTGTTTCTGAGGCTAACTCTTGAACCGTAAGTCATAGACGCTCGATCTTGCTTGCATTCGTTTCAGCGCCTGGCAGCCAGTATAAAAAACACTGTCTTTGACTTCTCTGGATGTTTCCCAGGCGAGCAATTGGCAGCATGTTCAGAACCACTGTTTCTAAAGCTAACTCCTGAATCGTAAGTCATAGACGCTCGATCTTGGTTGCATTCGTTTCAGCGCCTGGCAGCCAGTATAAAAAACACTGTCTTTGACTTCTCTGGATGTTTCCCAGGCGAGCAATAGGCAGCATGTTCAGAACCACTGTTTCTGAGGCTAACTCCTGAACCGTAAGTCATAGACGTTCGATCTTGGTTGCATTCGATTCAGCGCATGGCAATTAGTATAGAAGCACTGTTTTTTACTTCTCTGGATGTTTCCAAGGCGAGCTATTGGCAGCATGTTCAGAACCACTGTTTCTGAGGCTAACTCCTGAACGGTAAGTCATAGACGCTCGATCTTGGTTGCATTCGATTCAGCGCCTGGCAATTAGTATAGAAGCACTGTCTTTAACTTCTCTGGATGTTTCCCAGGCGAGCTATTGACCCGTAAATCATAGACGCTCGATCTTGGTTACTTTCGTTTTCGCGCCTGGCAGCAAAGTTCAGAACTACTGTTTCTGAGGCTAACTCCTGAATCGTAAGTCATAGACGCTCGATCTTGGTTGCATTCGTTTCAGCGCCTGGCAGCCAGTATAAAAAACACTGTCTTTGACTTCTCTGGATGTTTCCCAGGCGAGCAATAGGCAGCATGTTCAGAACCACTGTTTCTGAGGCTAACTCCTGAACCGTAAGTCATAGACGTTCGATCTTGGTTGCATTCGATTCAGCGCATGGCAATTAGTATAGAAGCACTGTTTTTTACTTCTCTGGATGTTTCCCAGGCGAGCTATTGGCAGCATGTTCAGAACCACTGTTTCTGAGGCTAACTCCTGAACGGTAAGTCATAGACGCTCGATCTTGGTTGCATTCGATTCAGCGCCTGGCAATTAGTATAGAAGCACTGTCTTTAACTTCTCTGGATGTTTCCCAGGCGAGCTATTGACCCGTAAATCATAGACGCTCGATCTTGGTTACTTTCGTTTTCGCGCCTGGCAGCAAAGTTCAGAACGACTGTTTCTGAGGCTAACTCTTGAACCGTAAGTAATAGACGCTCAATCTTGGTTGCATTCGTTTCAGCGCCTGGCAGCCAGTATAAAAAAACACTGTCTTTGACTTCTCTGGATGTTTCCCAGGCGAGCAATAGGCAGCATGTTCAGAACCACTGTTTCTGAGGCTAACTCCTGAACCGTAAGTCATAGACGCTCGATCTTGGTTGCATTCGATTCAGCGCCTGGCAATTAGTATAGAAGCACTGTCTTTGACTTCTCTGGATGTTTCCCAGGCGAGCTATTGACCCGTAAATCATAGACGCTCGATCTTGGTTACTTTCATTTTCGCGCCTGGCAGCAAAGTTCAGAACTACTGTTTCTGAGGCTAACTCTTGAACTGTAAGTCATAGACGCTCGATCTTGGTTGCATTCGTTTCAGCGCCTGGCAGCCAGTATAAAAAACACTGTCTTTGACTTCTCTGGATGTTTCCCAGGCGAGCAATAGGCAGCATGTTCAGAACCACTGTTTCTGAGGCTAACTCCTAAACTGTAAGTTATAGACGCTCGATCTTGGTTGCATTCGATTCAGCGCCTGGCAATTAGTTTAGAAGCACTGTTTTTGACTTCTCTGGATGTTTCCCAGGCGAGCTATTGACCCGTAAATCATAGACGCTCGATCTTGGTTACTTTCGTTTTCGCGCCTGGCAGCAAAGTTCAGAACTACTGTTTCTGAGGCTAACTCTTGAACCGTAAGTCATAGACGCTCGATCTTGCTTGCATTCGTTTCAGCGCCTGGCAGCCAGTAAAAAAAACACTGTCTTTGACTTCTCTGGATGTTTCCCAGGCGAGCAATTGGCAGCATGTTCAGAACCACTGTTTCTAAAGCTAACTCCCTGAACCGTAAGTCATAGACGCTCGATCTTGGTTGCATTCGTTTCAGCGCCTGGCAGCCAGTATAAAAAACACTGTCTTTGACTTCTCTGGATGTTTCCCAGGCGAGCTATTGGCAGCATGTTCAGAACCACTGTTTCTGAGGCCTAACTCCTGAACCGTAAGTCATAGACGCTCGATCTTGGTTGCATTCGATTCAGCGCCTGGCAATTAGTATAGAAGCACTGTCTTTGACTTCTCTGGATGTTTCCCAGGCGAGCTATTGACCCGTAAATCATAGACGCTCGATCTTGGTTACTTTCATTTTCGCGCCTGGCAGCAAAGTTCAGAACTACTGTTTCTGAGGCTAACTCTTGAACTGTAAGTCATAGACGCTCGATCTTGGTTGCATTCGTTTCAGCGCCTGGCAGCCAGTATAAAAAACACTGTCTTTGACTTCTATGGATGTTTCCCAGGCGAGCAATAGGCAGCATGTTCAGAACCACTGTTTCTGAGGCTAACTCCTAAACTGTAAGTCATAGACGCTCGATCTTGGTTGCATTCGATTCAGCGCCTGGCAATTAGTATAGAAGCACTGTTTTTGACTTCTCTGGATGTTTCCCAGGCGAGCAATAGGCAGCATGTTCAGAACCACTGTTTCTGAGGCTAACTCCTGAACCGTAAGTCATAGACGCTCGATCTTGGTTGCATTCGATTCAGCGCATGGCAATTAGTATAGAAGCACTGTTTTTTACTTCTCTGGATGTTTCCCAGGCGAGCTATTGGCAGCATGTTCAGAACCACTGTTTCTGAGGCTAACTCCTGAACGGTAAGTCATAGACGCTCGATCTTGGTTGCATTCGATTCAGCGCCTGGCAATTAGTTTAGAAGCACAGTTTTGACTTCTCTGGATGTTTCCCAGGCGAGCTATTGACCCGTAAATCATAGACGCTCGATCTTGGTTACTTTAGTTTTCGCGCCTGGCAGCAAAGTTCAGAAACTACTGTTTCCGAGGCTAACTCTTGAACCGTAAGTCATAGACGCAAGATCTTGTTTGCATTCGTTTCAGCGCCTGGCAGCCAGTATAAAAAACACTGTCTTTGACTTCTCTGGATGTTTCCCAGGCGAGCAATAGGCAGCATGTTCAGAACCACTGTTTCTGAGGCTAACTCCTGAACCGTAAGTCATAGACGCTCGATCTTGGTTGCATTCGATTCAGCGCATGGCAATTAGTATAGAAGCACTCTTTTTTACTTCTCTGGATGTTTCCCAGGCGAGCTATTGGCAGCATGTTCAGAACCACTGTTTCTGAGGCTAACTCCTGAACGGTAAGTCATAGACGCTCGATCTTGGTTGCATTCGATTCAGCGCCTGGCAATTAGTATAGAAGCACTGTCTTTAACTTCTCTGGATGTTTCCCAGGCGAGCTATTGACCCGTAAATCATAGACTCTCGATCTTGGTTACTTTCGTTTTCGCGCCTGGCAGCAAGTTCAGAACGACTGTTTCTGAGGCTAACTCTTGAACCGTAAGTAATAGACGCTAGATCTTGGCGGCATTCGTCTCATCGGCTGGCAATTAGTATAGAAGCACTGTCTTTGACTTATCTGGATGTTTCCCAGGCGAGCTATTGACAAGTAAATCCTAGACGCTCGATCTTGGTTATTTTCGCTTTCGCGGCTGGCAGCAAAGTTCAGAACCCATGTTTCTGTGAATAACTCTTGAACCGTAAGTCACAGACGCTCGCTCTTGGCTGCATTCGTTTCAGCTCGTGGCAGCCAGTCTAAAAAACACTATCTTGGACCTCTCTGGATGTTTCCCAGGCAAGCTATTGGCAGCATGTTCAGAACCACTGTTTCTGAGGCTAATTCTTGAACCGTAAGTCATAGACGCTCGATCTTGGCGGCATTCGTCTCAGCGCCTGGCAATTAGTATAGAAGCACTGTCTTTGACTTCTCTGGATGTTTCCCAGGCGAGCTATTGACAAGTAAATCCTAGACGCTCGATCTTGGTTATTTTCACTTTCGCGGCTGGCAGCAAAGTTCAGAACCATGTTTCTGTGAATAACTCTTGAACCGTAAGTCACAGACGCTCGCTCTTGGCTGCATTCGTTTCAGCTCGTGGCAGCCAGTCTAAAAAACACTATCTTGGAC
Organism: Rhinoderma darwinii; assembly: GCF_050947455.1. NCBI lineage: Eukaryota > Metazoa > Chordata > Amphibia > Anura > Rhinodermatidae > Rhinoderma > Rhinoderma darwinii. The sequence goes on along the minus strand of NW_027463655.1, from coordinate 424 downwards.
TTCTCTGGATGTTTCCCAGACGAGCTATTGGCAGCATGTTCAGAACCACTGTTTCTGAGGCTAATTCTTGAACCGTAAGTCATAGACGCTCGATCTTGGCGGCATTCGTCTCAGCGCCTGGCAATTAGTATAGAAGCACTGTTTCCCACTGTTTCTGAGGCTAATTCTTGAACCGTAAGTCATAGACGCTAGATCTTGGCGGCATTCGTCTCAGCGCCTGGCAATTAGTATAGAAGCACTGTCTTTGACTTCTCTGGATGTTTCCCAGGCGAGCTATTGACAAGTAAATCCTAAACGCTCGATCTTGGTTATTTTCGCTTTCGCGGCTGGCAGCAAAGTTCAGAACCATGTTTCTGTGAATAACTCTTGAACCGTAAGTCACAGACGCTCGCTTCTTGGCTGCATTCGTTTCAGCTCGTGGCAG